>NC_058405.1:350203-355945 GCF_002201575.2 Neomonachus schauinslandi
GGTGTTTGGGGAACAGGTCGGGGGGATGGGGAGCTAGCTCAGGTGTTTGGAGAACAGGTCGGGGATCCCAGGCCCAGCTTAGGTGTTTGGGTGCTTCTCGTGGATGCCTGGAGGCCACAGCATGCTCTTCAGGAGGAGTGATGTGGTCCAATGAGAAAGTCACGTGTCCAGCAGGTGGGGGTGACAGAAGTCCTAGGAAGCTGCTCGTGTAGACTAGCTGAGAAAGTGCCATCCGTGAGGACAGCTTCTTTTGCACCTTGTGCCCACACGTCCCAGCCACAGGGTGTGCATGTTAATGCTGGGTGAGTGACGCCCTGGCAGCTCTTTCTAAGATGGGGCTTTCCTTGAGGTGGTCTCCCCAGACCGGCCCTGGGTGACCCCACAGGCCCTTGAGCCCCCCTGGCCCAGTGTCCAGGAGCAGACATCTGCTGGTTCTGGTTTGGTGAGCAGTGGGGTGTGGACAGACACAAGTCGCCCAGGGGACAGGCTGGTCAGAGAGGGGGCATCAGACCCTGGCTTCTCCAGGGCTCATTGTTGGCCCGGCTCTTGGGAACGGCTTCTGCTTCTTTGTGCATTTGCGTGGGAGCGGTCAGCCCTTCCCTGAGGAGGCTGCCCATGGAGTTCCTGCCCTGACCTGCGGCCCCTCCCAACGCTGCAGAAGCCTGTGGGAGCAGGTCCGTGTACGATGGGCCGGAACAGGAGGAGTACTCGACGTTCATCATCGACGACCCCCAGGAGACCTACAAGACACTGAAGCAGGTCATCGCTGGGGTTGGGGCCCTCGAGCAGGAGCACGCTCAGTACAAAAGGGACAAGTTCAAGAAGACCAAGTACGGGAGCCAGTGAGTATGGCATCTGGATCGTAGGGGAGCTCTTGGCAAAGGTAACGGGGAAGGGACTGCAAGGAACTTCCTGGCCTGAGCGTTACCCTGAAGCCACCTGCATGCACCCATGAGGACTGGGGCAGCCTCCCCGTCTCCCTCAGAGCAGCCTTCCTGTACTCTCCAGTCTTCTGGACAGTGTCCCAGGGGCAGCACATCCTGAACCTCCTGTCTCCAAACCCTCCCGCCTCCAGATCCATTGCTTCCAAAATTAGGCTTTAATGGGCCAGAAGTTGCCTTTCTCTAGGCCACAGATAACACTTGTATAGGGCAACTTTTGGCTAAGTCTTTTTTTTTTCTTTGCTTGTCTGTATTTTTCACCATTTTTTATTACGAGGAACATGTATCACATTTGAATATAGAAAAAAAGTACTAACGTGCAGATGGGCACTGGCGGTCAGGGCTGTGCCTCACTTTCTCTTCTCCCCCATTTCCCCTTTGCAGGGAGCACCCCATTGGAGACAAGAGCTTCCAAAGCTACATCAGGCAGCAGTCTGAGACCTCCACCCATTCCATTTGAAGCACGATGTCCTGTCCCAGGACGGTGCCCTGAGCTGCAGCAGGAAAGCCGCGGTCTTCGGGAAGGAGGGAACAGAGAAAGGACAATAGGGCAGGGCATCCGCACTTCTGCAGCTCACCTGTGACCGGCGCCAGGCTCACGGGACCTCTGAGGCTCTCCCCGGGCCCCGTCTGTGGTTGCTGGTGCACTGTGTCCACACTGGTGGCCGGCGACCTGAGCTGGCCTCTCTGGAAGGAGGGGCCAGGGACGCTGTGCTTTCTGCAGAGCTTGGGCTTCTGAGTCCTGTGCACTTTTGCTGGGCTCTGGTGCCCGCTCCGTGGAGCCCTGCAGCTCCCTCCTTTCACACACTCTGCTTCAGCAAGACCAGGACGCCGAGCGCATCGTCTCCTCTGAGCCTGCCTGCCGGCGGCCGTGCCCACAGGCCTTCTGGGTCCAGCCCTGACGTTGGTAGTATTCCTGGCTGAAGGTCAGTTTTGTGGCTTCGTTGTGTATCACTGCACGAAGATCCCAGTGTGAGGATGCTCTTGATGATTTGCAGGTACGGGGTCCTTCTGCACAGAGTACCTGCGGGGAGGAGGTTCCAGTCTGCTCTCGCAGACATGGGTGTCCCAGTCCTGTGGGCTGCAGACGCTGGCAGAGCCGGCGACGGGCCGAGCTGTGTGTCCAGCCCATCCCCCTTCAAGCAAAAGTTGTTGCTGTTTTGCTGTCAGTGGAACTTAAAAGTAGAATCCACATTAGTCGCCCCTTCTGGAAGTTTGAGGAAGGTTTTTAAAATAGAAATGTGCATTATTTTCAAGCTGTTTTTCTTAACGTTTTTAAAGGGCCGTTTCTAATGAGCTCCTTGATATAAAGTACCTCGGAACATCTAGGCCAGTACTCGTCAAAGGGGAGGGTGCACAGCAAAGCAACAAAGGGAATGAGCTGCTTCTCTTGGAAGCCAGTGGAAGGCCCTCCAGAGCTCACCAAGGGACGCGAAGCCCTGAGCTGTGCAGACCCTGCAGCCCCCAGGAGCAGGGCTTTGCTGGGTCTCTGTGAAGCCCCTAGAAGCTGCCAGGCAGTGGTGGGTGCTTTTCTGTTGGGGTGGGGGTCCTGACATGGGGCAGTCAGCCTCCGAGCTTTGGAGAGCACTGTTCAAACATGCAGACCTTATGCCCATCCCTTGCTTTTATTTGCAAATACCGTCCTTCGGACTCTGAACCTTGGCAGATAGTAACATCACTTGTCACCAAGACGGTGGAGGGAAACGTTGCAAAAAATAAACTTTGGGACACACAACTATTAGGCTGCACCAAACTGCAATTTTTAACATGGATTTGTAACTTAATGTTTCTAAGATACTAATGATTTGCAATGTATTTTACTGGCCAATTAAAACAGATGTTTTATTCTTTCTGAGGACTGGTTTGATAATGGTGCATGTGGGAGATGGGTGCGTGGCGGAGCGGGGCATGTGGGAGGCTGGATGACATGCTTGAGTGGCAGGAGAGGTTCAGCTGTGGGCCTTTGGAGCAAGCTGGAAACCATAGTGCTCTGTGGGATGGAAAGATGTGGGGTCGGGCACTCTGAGTGCGTCCGAGCGTGTTCTGCTGGGAACCTCCAGTGAGGATGGAGACGGGCATTGGCCCAGGGAGGGGAAGAAGGGCCCCAGCCCGTGCTACTGTCTCCGAGACACAGTGGGCCTCGAGCTCCAGGACCAGTCACAGGCATCCGAGGGGGAGCAGCAAGAAAGGCTGTGGGGAGGCAGAAGTGCTGAGGGCCCTGTCCCACCTGGACGGGTGGAGGGAAGGGGCTGCATGCATGGTGGGTGGCCTGGAGGAGACCTGCCTCCAGGGCAAGGACACATCGTTTCCCTATTCCTTTTTTCCATGTGGTTTTCACTCCGTTGCTGTTTTAATTCCAGCCTGATTCAGCTGTTAGGAAAGAATCAGGTGGTCTGGCTCTGGGGACACCAGGTTGGACTCGGGGTGGGGGGGGTCAGCCCCTCCCTGGGGGCATGGACTCAGGGAGAAAGGTGCCATTGCTGCTTCCATCCGGCCCCTCCCGGCAGTGGGATAGCACTAGGGCTGGGTGGGGGCTGAGGGGTGCAGAGGGGGAGTCCCTGCCCACGAGGGCCCCAGGTCAGAGGCCACAGCATCAGTCAGCCAAGACGTGAGTGTCCACAGCAGGGCTCCAGGCGGCTCCAGGGAGTCTAGCTGACTCAGACTTTGTGGGACCCAGGGAAGTTCTGCCCCCGTAGGAGGACAGAAAGGAGAAAAACCTCGAGGAACGTGGAACCAGACGCCCCTCTCCAGGACCCCTCTGACAGGCCACAGTGGCTCTCGGGGCCTCAGTCTGTGTCCACCTGCTCTTCTCCAGACAGCCTAAGCGTCCTACCATCCTGGCCTTAGTCCTTTGGCCTCTCCCAGACCAGCAGCTGTGCACATGGGTACTTGGGCACCACGTCAGCGGCTGCACCAGCCCCTTGGCTGGGTGACCAGAGCCTTCCGGCGCGCGGAGATGCTGTGAAGTGTTTTGGGGGGATAGACGTGCATGTGGAATTAGGGAGTCTCTTCTGCTTTGTTCTGAGTATTTATGATCTGCCAGTTGCTCAGGGAAAACCCCTACTATGATCTGTCTCCCATGGCCTTGGATGTGTGGAGATTAAAAACGGAAAGGGGAACCCTCCTCCACTGTTGGTGGGAATGTAGCTGGTGCAGCCACTCTGGAAAACAGGGTGGAGGTGCCTCAAAAAGTTGAAAATAGAGCTACCATATGATCCAGCAATTGCACTACTGGGTATTTACCCCAAAGATACAAAAGTAGGGATCCGAAGGGGTACGTGCACCCCGATGTTTATAGCAGCAATGTCCACAATAGCCAAACTGTGGAAAGAGCCAAGATGTCCATCGACAGATGAATGGATAAAGAAGAGGTGGTGTATATATATACAATGGAATATTATGCTGCCGTCAAAAGGGATGAGATCTTGCCATTTGCAACGACGTGGATGGAAGGTATTATGTTGAGCGAAATAAGTCAAACAGAGAAAGACATGTATCATATGACCTCACTGATATGAGGAATTCTTAATCTCAGGAAACAAACTGAGGGTTGCTGGAGTGGGGGGTGGGGTGGGAGGGATGGGGTGACTGGGTGATAGACACTGGGGAGAGTATGTGCTCTGGTAAGCGCTGTGAATTGTGCAAGACTGCTGAATCTCAGATATGTACCTCTGAAACAAATAATGCAATATATGTTAAGAAAAAAAAAAAAGGAAGAAGAAGAAGATAGCAGGAGGGGAAGAATGAAGCGGGGGAAATCGGAGGGGTAGACGAACCATGAGAGACGATGGACTCTGAAAAACAAACAGGGTTCTAGAGGGGACGGGGGTGGGGGGATGGGTTAGCCTGGTGGTGGGTATTGAGGAGGGCACATTCTGCATGGAGCACTGGGTGTTATGCACAAACATTGAATCATGGAACACTGCATCTAAAACTAATGATGTAATGTATGGGGATTAACATAAGAATAAAAAAAAAAAACGTATTCTGGGATGCTACCAGACATTTTCTGTTAAGTTGTATTATGGGCTGAATTGTGCCCCCCAAATACTCACGGTGAAGTCCTGACCCCAGCACCTCAGACTGTGCCTGTATTTGGAGACAGGATCTTTAAAGAGGTAATTAAGGTCATATAGGTCACATAAAGTCATTGGGGTGGGCCCTAATCCCATATGACTGGTGTCCTTCTGAGATTAGGACACAGCCAACAGACACATGAAAAGATGCTCAGCATCACTCATTATCAGGAAAATACCAGTCAAAACCATAGTGAGATATCACCTCACACCTGTCAGAATGGCTAAAATCAGTAACACAAGAGACAACAGGTGTTGGTGAGGATGCGGGGAAAGGGGAACCCAAATCTTGCACTGTTGGGGGGATGCAAACTCTGGAAAACAGTATGGAGTTTCGTCACAAGGTTAAAAATAGAGCTACCCTACCCCACGACCCAGCAATTGCACTACTGGGTGTTTACCCCAAAGGATACAAAAACACTGATTCGAAGGGATACGTGCCCCCCTGTGTTTATAGGAGCAGCCAGGATGCGGAAGCAGCCCGAGTGTCCATCGACAGATGAAGGGACAAAGACGATGTGGCGTGTACACACGATGGAGTATTACTGAGCCGTCAGATCAGATTGTGTCATTTGTGACAACAGGGTTGGACCTAGAAGGTATCATGCCAGGTGAACTAGAGGGTATATCATGCCAGGTGAACTAGAGGGTATATCATGCCAGGTGAACTAGAGGGTATATCATGCCAGGTGAACTAGAGGGTGTCTCATGCCAGGTGAACTAGA
>NC_058405.1:355955-362982 GCF_002201575.2 Neomonachus schauinslandi
ATGCCAGGTGAACTAGAGGGTGTCTCATGCCAGGTGAACTAGAGGGTATCATGCCAAGTGAACTAAACCAGACTGATACGGGCAAATGACCGTGTGATTCCACCGACAAGTGGACTATAAACGACAAACGAACGAATGAACAGAAAGCTACAGAGAATCAACGGGGCGCGCGGAGGGCAGGGAGGTCCGGGGCTCCGGGTGTGGACTGACTCGGTCACCGGGTGAGACGGTGCCGTCAGGGAGGGCGCGGCCAGGTGACAGGCGGCTGCACTTGAGGTGAGCACAGCACCCTGTAGAGAGTTGAGACACTGTTGTCCCCGGAACTAATGTCACTAGACTCAGAAGAAGAATCGCACAAACAGAAGATCAGGACAGGGACATGCAGAGGGTCGACCGTGGGAGGACAGGGGCGGAGGCACGCGCTGGCGGAGCGGCTCCCGGAGAGACCAGTCCTGGCGGCGCCCGCGTCTGTGTCGGCCTGGCCGCCCGCCGGCTGCGGGGAGCCAGCGTCCGAGTCTCCGTGGTGGTGCCTCGTGTCGGCCGCGCTCGCCAGCTGGCAGCTCACAGCTGCCCGTCCACCCCCGACGCCACACGCAGCCTCCCCGCTTGGTCCGCCCGAATGAATGCCCGTGACACCACCACTGCTGCTCCCGAGCCCTGGGTCCGTTTGCCCGAGTTTGGCCCGTGGTGGCGTCCCTAAGAGGAAAAGAAAGATTCTCAAAATGAGGAAATCGTCCAAAGGCTTGAGGCCGACCCCACAGCAGACGTGCTCAGCATCCACACTGCCTGGGCGAGGGCTGATGAAGGCCTCGGAGGGAGGGCAGCCTCGGGAAGGGCTGCGCCGGGCTGACTTCTGACCTCTGACTGCACAGTGATGTCACAGGGGCCACTTGGCAACGGGGGCCCCCTGGCCACACTGGGCTGCTCGTCGGACAGAGTTGGAAGCCATGCGCTCCATCTGAGGGTGCGCTTGGGAGCCTGCGTCCCTCTTCTTTCCCGAAACCCGGCGGAGGGGAGGAGGATGGAGAAGGACGCGGCCGCACACCGGAGGCGCCGGCTGGGCCCCGGGGCCCCTCCATCAGGGGTTGCCTCCGGACACCCCAAGGCAGGCAGCGAGGTGGCCGAGCTCCAGAGGAGCAGGAGTGTGGGCGGCCTGCATCAGAAGGGGGACCCTCCGAGCTGCCTCAAGAAGCTGTCCAAGGAGCCGGGTAGGCCCCCAGCGGCGTCCCTCCCGCCAGCCCGGCCCCCTTGCCCCTGCGGAGAATCCTAAGGGCTGGGCAGAGCATGCTAGACCCAGGGTCTGCCGGTGGCCGAACCGGGGGCTGGGACCCACTGAGGCGGCCACGGGAAGCTGTGCTGAGGTCGGGAGTGGGGCGAGGTGGGTTGTGCATCCAGAAGGCCGTGGCCACGTGGAACGTCTCTGGTCGGTCCCGCTCAGGGAACCTGCCAGGCAGGGCCAGCAGTGAGCCCATGGGGGTAACGGACAAGGGATACGGGCCCGCTAACTTACACGTGGCGGTGCTTGCCACCTAAGCTCTCCCTAAACGCTCTGCCATGGGGGGCCGGGCAGAACACCTAGTCCTTGTGTGAACCGTGAGGTTCTCCTCCCGGGCTCCCCAGCTCCTCTCCCTGGAGGGCCGGACCCCGAGTTGGCTGAGAGATGAAGGTGACTGGTTCAGTCATTTGCTGGGCCCTCTGAGGTTCTGGCTCTGCTGGGAAGGCCACCCAGCTAGTGGCCCTTTACGAGGATGTTGGGACGCCGTGGAACTGAAACACAGTAAGCGGGAAATGGGGTTTGCTGTTCCAGCCCGAGGGGCGAATATCTGCTCTCTCGGTGTAAAAATCTCAGGAGGGGAGGAGGAGCAGGTGCTCACCGCCGGCTGGCGGCTGGGGCTGCTGCGAGGCTCTCCCACCACCTCTGTCCCGTGAACCCTCTGAGCAGGGCGACGCTTTCGCAGGCTCACTGAAGAGGGGTGAAGCTTCCCAAAGAAGAGATCAAACTAAGTCTATGCAGGCAACATTGCAAACTGACCCACGGGGTGTCTGATAAGGCCGCCACGGGGCCGGCCACAGGAGAGGACAATCTCGCCCCCACCATTTCCGATACCCCCACCAGCACCGCTGGGTCTCCCCAAACAGGGTGAATGGCAGAGAGGCAGCCCTGTGGCACCCTGTCCTACCTCAGGTGACCTGGCGGCCTCACAGGACACCCCAGAGGGGTTCCGCCTCCCGGAGACCACAGGGTGGCAAGCAGCAGGCTCACCAGCCATGCACCGGGCAGGCTGCTCCAGGTCCCACTGTCTGCATGGTAAAATAGGACCAGAAGAGGGGGCCCTGCGGGTGTACACCGGCCGGGAGCAGGGGCGAGGAGGACACCGGAGCCCGGCTGCAAGCCCAGTGGGCGGGACGATGGCCGGCCGGAGCATATCTGCAGCCTTGCTGTCCAGTCGGGCCTCGGGATGAGCCCGGCATCGGAGGGAACAGCAGGAACCCAGCGGCTGTGTGCTAGAACCCTGGGTGGCCACGCATTGAGCCCACCTCCCCACCCTGGCCGCCTGCACAGGACGCCCCCGCGGGACCTGCCCGGGCTCACGCTGCTGTGTCCACAGTGCCGGCCCGGGACCCTGGCCTCAGGCCCGTCTTGCCACCCCTCCTGTGCGAGGGTACCCTTGCCCGCAGCCAGCTCTCCGTCCACCGCTCGTGCATGCTCAAGGGGGGGGTGTGTCCAGAGAGGAGGTGGGTGGGATCTGCTGAAGCCTTCAGCTGTGTGGCCAACGTGAAGGCAGTGTCGTCAGGCCCCTGAAGCACCCCCATCACAGAATCAAGGCCTGTTACGAAGAGGGTCTTGGTCACTGTCGCTCCCCCTCCCCAGCCAGCTCCGCACCACCGTTGACATGATTTCGGATACTTGACTAGCTGTCCAGAGGACGTGGCCAAGGCCCGACCCCCAGCCTGTGCCTGCAGGCCCGCCGCCACCCACTGGACCCCAGGAGGCGGTCTCACAGCCAAAACGTAATCTGTAAGCAGTTTGAAGATAGCTACATCTCGGCTGAGGAAGAGAGGCAGCAAAGGGAACCTTCTGGAGACCCCGCTGCTCTGTCCTCAGACCTCACTCAGCTCCGGAGCGGCACACGTCAGCCCTCAGCCCTCTGCCTGCTGCACGTTCGTTGGCTGAGCCTTCCAGACTAAGGGATCACTCACTGCCCTGATATGCTCAGAGCCCTGATACACTCAGGTGCTTTCTTAGAAAAAGGAAAGGGGCGAGACCTGCAGACTCTTAGTATTAATCTCCTTCCTCTATGACAGAAGATGTACTGGGGGGTCTACTTTGAGGAAAAGAAATCACGTCTCTCTTTTTACTGATTCCTCCTTCTTGCCAGATACACATTATAGGAAGAAGCAGGTTCAGGGATCAGCCCCGGGTCTTCTAAAACAGGCACGTACACGCACACGCACGCACATGAGTGCCTACAGGTGGGGGCCTGCTGAAGCTTTTCCAAAAGAAATCAATTCTAAAATCCCTGCTAGAAAACTACTGCGTCTGAATCACTCAGGTCCTGTTCTCTGAGGTGGAGACTGAGCGGCTTCTCTGTGAGGGATGTCTCGAGAGCCATTAAGTTCTGAGACGCTCTGAGGACCAAGGGCTGCACCCCCCACCCTGAGCCCTGCTCCCTCAGATCCCTGCCCATTGCCTTTAGGGCTTTGTCTCGGGTGGCCAGCAGCGGCCTCGGCGTCCCTGAGCCTGTGTGGGTGCATCCAACAAGAGAAGGACAGAGGACCCCTAGTTCTCACCCGTAGGCGACTCACACGAGTCAGAAGTGTCCGGACGACATGGCCAAGGCCACGTGCCCTGAGCACCTGGGAGGCCTGGCTGAGATGACTCTCCCGCCAAGGCAGGTCGCCTGGCATGGGGCAGGGGATCCCCGGCCCCAGGCCCAGGGCAGGATGTCACGGGAGAGCGCAAGGGCCAGCCACGCTGTTGGTCTCTGCCGAGAAGCGGGAGCTGTGTGCAGGCTGCCTCCCGGAGCCCAGCCATCACCGCCCCAGCCCACAGGTGCCCGCAGCTCTGAGACCTGTGAGCCGTCGGGATTCTGTGTGGAAATCCTCCGCGGTAACAGGGTGCTCGGAGGCTTCTCACCAGGCCTCCCGTCAGAAGGATGATTGAAGGCTTTGTCATTTCCCACCTGGCTGCATCCTGGGCCCGGGTGTGCGGGGCTGGAGGACGGGGGACCGAGCTGCTGGAGGGGAGGGGGCAGCTACTGGGAACCAGCCACCTCTACCATTCTGGGCTCAGATGCGGCCACCCAGAAATGGGACCTGGACTGTCCTCTCCGACTCAGCACCCGCAGGAAGGCCTGTCCGTCCTTGTAGGGCCAGGCTATGGGCCCCTCACTCCCCGAAGGGCTGGGCTGGGGTGCTGTCAGTCCTCACAGGGCCAGGCCACGGGCCCAGGGAGAGCTGATGGCAAACACTGCTCCTTCCTCCCCAGAGCCCGAGGACCAGGGAAAGGACCTACAAGGTGACACTGAAGAAGCCAGCTGGTAGGTGGTCATTGTCCAGGAGAGGTGGTTTTCAGACACAAGGATGACACAGGAGACAGTGGGGTGGGGAGCAGGCCCAGCCCCGAGGTCGACACTCGGACCCTGAAGGAACCCTGAGAAGGAAAGGTGTCCTGAGAAGACCCCAAGGGCTCAGGTGGGAGGGTATCTCAGGGCTGCGAGCCATCCCCGCCCCCCTCCTGCTCCTGCAGCCCCTGCAGCCCCTGCAGCCCCTGCAGCTGGCCAAGGCCCAGACTCTTGGAGCAGGCGCCTGTCCTAGGCAGACATTTGCACTCGACTCTCCAGACCTCTGAGCATGCCAGAGGTCTCATTTGTTGGGGAGGTCTGGATGTGCAACACCATTGGTGGACAGGCCCCTGGCACCACCACATTGCCATAGAACCTTCCTCGAGTAGCACTGCCTAGTCCTCGATGCCTAGTGCTGGACACCTCTGCCTCGTCCTCCAGCCCACCCACCCTCCCACCCCCAGGCAGGAGGAAGGGCCTCCACACCCTGTCCCACCCTGCTCCACAGGGGCACGTCCCAGAACTTTCCCAACACCCAAGGGGAGAAAGGGCCAGCCCGAAGCCACATCTCCATGGCGCCCATCCTGATCCATCGCCCCACTCCTCCTACAGTCAGGCAGACTCTGAGGAAGACAAGCAGGAGAAGAATCAGGACGCCCTCAGAAAGTTGGACCCAGATGGTGGAAGGACAGAACCAGAGGTGAAGAGGAGCCACCCAGAGGCCAGTGGCAAGAGTGGGAGGGCTGGCCGGACACATGTCCGCTGTCCTCGGGTCCTGCTGGTATTTACCTATTGGGTGTCCTCCCTAGGAACAAGGACCAGAGTCCATCAAGCTGGATGACCCTCCAGGAAAAGAGGCAAGAGCCTTTGACTTTCTTAACAGGAAGGCCTGCCAGGCACAGTCCTGTGGGACCACCAGCAGGCTGTGGACACGTGGTCCTGGGGTCCTCTTGGCAGGGCCATGCTGTAGGCTGGACCCAGTGCGGCCTCGACCCAAGAGACTTTGGGCCCAGCCCTGTGCTCCTGGCTGATGCTGGGCATCCTAACCCCAGCTTTCCAAACAGCACAGTTGTCAAAGGCATATGGGACCTGACAGGTGGCTCAGAGACATGCCCCCTGCCCATGCCCTGGTGCACTGGCCAGAGACCCATCAGAGCGATGGGTGGTAGGAATCCCCACCGGGCACTTTCTGAGGGAAGGAGGCTCTCATTTTCTTCCCAATTGTGGGAGGGAATGGAGAAGGAGCTGGACCTGTTTTATCAGGACCTACGACAGTCCCTGGTGGGATCCAGGGGTTCATCCCCAGACACATCTGGCATTCTGGGCCGGCCCAGGTGGGCGGCAGCCCCTGGAGCTGCCTGAGGCTTTTGTGCCTCAGTGGGAGTCCTCACCAGCACGGGGCAGAGTGGGTATCAGGAGGCTGGTGGGCAGTGTGCAGGTATGGGCCAGCTCCGGGCATTGCCTTGTGACCCACAGCCCTGGTTCTCAAAGGGGGAAGCCAGGGGAGACCCCAGGATCTCAGGCACTTGAGGGGGTGAGTAGGGAGAGATGGGAGGCCATAGTCCTTCCCTTCTCTCTGCCAGCACTGGCCATGGACACCTTGCCATCCACACGGCCAGCACCTCTCTGCCCAGCTCCTCAGGAGCCCCCACTGAGCACAACCACTATCTTGTGGCCCCAGTGGTGGTCATGCAGACCCGGCTGCCCCAGGGCCCGGAGCCCAGTGCCCCTCCCAGGAAGCCTCCTCTCCTCTCCAGCTCACCCTAGCCTGCCATCCATACGTCTTTGGTTTCCATTCACAGAAACCATCTGTGTTTGTGGAGATTGATCTGGGAGACCATGCCGAGGAGGTAAAAGCCCTCAGACGACAGAGCCAGACCACCTGCCAGGAATGCTGGTGCTCAGGGCCCACGAGGCTTGTCCAATGAACCTGTCCCACAAGAATGTATTGCAGGCTGAGGCTGAGGCGGGCCAGCAGTGCCAGGAGGACTCTGGGGTGCTGAGGACTGGCCTGGGAATCTGAAAGCCACCCTTGCCGCCTCCTTATCCTCCAACCTGCACGCATTCTGGCATCATCAGAGAGTCCAGGGCCAGGGTCAACCCTCAGGGTGCCCATAGGCCCTGAGAACCTCTTCTGGGATCACACTGGGGTGATACAAAGGGCATAGGCTTGGGAGTTGGAGACCTGGTCTCCACATCTGGCTCTGCCAGTAAATACTCAAGTCACCATACCTCTCAGTGCTTCTGTTGTTTCATCCATACAATGGGGATCTTAGTAGTACCCACATTCCAGGGTTGTTCTGTAAAGCACTCAGATGGTGCCTATACCCAGAAAGCCTCAGTATCAGGTACAATCACCACCACCATCACCACCATCACCACCATCACTTCCACCACCACCATCAACATCACCACCATCACCACCATCACCACCATCAACATCACCACCATCATCACCACCA
>NC_058405.1:363382-399937 GCF_002201575.2 Neomonachus schauinslandi
CACCATCACCACCATCACCACCATCACCACCATCACTTCCACCACCATCACCACCACCACCACCATCAACATCACCACCATCACCACCACCACCATCACCATCACCACCACCATTATCACCATCACCAACACCAACACCATCACCATCTCCACCATCATCACCATCACCACCAACAACAGCACCATCACCTCATCACCATCGTCATCATCATCATCATTCTCACAGTATCATCATCTTCTGTACAATGAAGGTGTTGACCAATGGCCTGTCTGGACCATCCAACACAAATGTCCTAGGGTGTCCTCCATTTCTCAGCTGTAGTGGGCAGCCATCTCTGGAAGTGTTTTGAAGTTCTATCTTGGAAATTTAAGCTCCTGCCTAGGGATTGTTCTTTTCCAGATTGCACCTCCTATCTCTTTGTACCCAGAACATGTGGTACAGTGAAGAATGCTGGCTACTAACCCTGCACAAGGCTATTTTAGGGGTACCACAGGTCTTAAGGACTCAAGGAGGGTCATCCAGTGACAGAGTTGGGATTACAGTCTGGAGGTCACAGTGGCCCACATCAAGGGCACAATTTCTTGGTCAGGGTGCCCTAACTGGAAGTTTCCTTCCTTCCTTCCTTCCCTCCTCCCTTCCTTCCCTCCCTCCCTTCTTTCTTTTAGAGAGAGACACACACAGAATGAGAGAGAGCAGGGGAGGGGAGGGGCAGAGGGAGGGAGAGACAGAGAATCTTAAGCAGGCTCTACACTCAGCATGTGAGCCCAACGCAGGGCTTGATCTCACAATGCTGAGATCTTGACCTGAGCTGAAATCAAGAGTCAGACACTTAACTGACTGAGCCAGGTGCCCCCTCCCCCTCGTTGGAAATTTTCACTTGAGGGTGCCCCACCTTCTGGGAAGAGTCTCAGTGCCAGCACAGTCTCCATGCCCCCATCTGGTCCTTGGGCAGGTCTAGCAGGTCTGGCCTTGGTGGCTGTGGTTGATGGGTTGATTCGGCATGGTTCCCTGAACTGCTCCTGCCACTTTCCACAGGTGGTCGCAGGTGCCATGAGAGAAGAGAAGCCGTCCCAGATGGACATGGGGGGTTTGTCAGAAGACGAGTGAGTGATGCGTGGGGGGGTGTTCTCCTCTACTGCGGTGTCCGGTGGGCCCACTGGGCCTCATGCTGAATGGGCAGAACCCCACTGCATGCGCTCCTCCCTTCCCCGTGCGGGCAGACACCCAAGCACCGATGAGTCTGAAGGGGCTGAGAGGGGAGCAGTGGGACGTCGGGATGACCCTGACCTGGAGTCCTACTCACCGCCCCCACCAGACCCTTTCTCCCCATCCCATGAGCTGACAAATTGGCCAGAGAATGAGGCAGGAGAGGTGGGAGGAAGCAGAGAAGGAGAGAGGGAAGTGTTGCCATGGGGGTGGTTCCAGCTTCTCAGTTTGGGGTTTCGCCGGGAGGGAGGACCCATCACCGGCCAGAGCCTCTGCAAAGCGGGCCCCGAGGCTGGGATGGGAGGCACATTTGTCCTCACTACCTACACCGTTTTATGGTGGAGACTGGGTAGGGCCAGCCAAGTTCCACGACATCCTCAGGCCATAAAGGGCGCTGGGAGCAGGTCGCTGTGTCACCCAAGGGCCCATGGATCTATTTTTATTTTAAGCAATATAGAGAAACACTAAGAAGAAAATAGCAATTTATCCAATTTTCCACTTCTCAGAATTAACTATATTAATATCTCGGCTTATTTGCTTAAACACTTTTTAAAAGAAAAATATCTCTAACAGATATTTAGATACAAAGTAAATTACTTTGTAAACCCGACACATGGTCCTTTTTAGATAACTGAAACACAGAAGCTTCTAGGTCCGCCAGGCCCCCTCTTAGCAACAGTAAGGATGGGGCAGGAGCACGTGGGCTCGGAGGCTGGACCTGGGACGCACACGACGCCCTCGGGAGAGGGGCTGGGGGTCTCCACAGGCACCATCTCCGCATCGCCCACTGCGAGCGCCTGCAGCTTTGGGGCCTCTGCTTACTTGGTGGTGTCATTAGAACCACCACCTTCCCCCAGACTTGTATGTACTGCGGGGGAGCTTCTGGGAGGACGGGTCACCCCCTTGGCTCACACGGCCCCGCACTCCTGCCCATCTCTACTTACACAGAGCGTCTCCCCGGCTTTTGCTAAGATGCCGGCATTGCCCTGGCGCACTTCCAGATCTAGGCTGAAAGTAGGTGGGTCTTTCTTAAGCAGACCTTTATTTTTCTCATTGTTTCTTAACGGATGTGGCCATGGATTCAGCCACACTGGACGCAGCTTGGTGGCTTTGTTTTCTGCCCCAAGGGCCAGACAATCCCGAGTCCACCCACTTGGCCTCGTGGTCTCAGCTCCCCCGCCTGATGACTCTGCTGCCCCCAGAAAACTTGTAAGCCAGGGCCAGCACACAGATCCAAGCCTTGGCTGCTGGAGGCCGGTTAGCCAGTGGGAAGGGGGCCTGTGGAGAGCCCTCCATGTGGGCCTGGCCTTCATGCCTGCTGGGCAGTATCAGGGTGACCTGTCTGTCCCGCTGCCCTGCTCACCTGCCATCTCCGTTTTCCTCAGAGCTGAGGCTTCTCCAGGCTCTCCCCCATCCTATTCAGATGGTGGGTTGGGGACCCATAGGCCAGCTGTCACTTACTGCCCAGTGGGATGCTTTGATATTGAGCTGTGGGGTCCCTGCAAAGGGAAGGGCGACAGCTGACTCGTCCCAGAGGCAGCTTTGGTTGGAAGTGGAGACCCCAGAGACCAGCCAGGAGGGAAAAGCACAGGCTGTGGTGTTCTGGAAATGAGCAGGCCTGGGTGTGGGGACAGCAGGAGACAGCCTGGCTTTGGGGCCAAGGGGAGCAGTTTGCTCAGCTGGTCTGGGAGGTCTTTCATGTTCAAGGGGCCCCTTCTTAGGCCTCCCAGCACAGAGCACAAAGGCACTGGGTGGGCTGGAGGAAGCTCGGGCAGCTGGTGGGAAGGCAAGCCCAGTTCTGCTCAGGAGTCTGACTGTGTGTGCAGGGCCCTGTCACCCTCCGATTGACAAACGCTGGGCCCCTGGGCTTGATGAGGGGGCACGTCTCTGGGGTGGAGGGGTGTCGCCTGTGGCCCTGGACTCTGAGCCCGGGTGGGAGATGCCTGTCTCTCACCTGCTCTGCCCTCCTCTTGGCCTCTAGGACCAAGACCAGCTGGGTGTGCTGCATCCCTTATTCCACCAGAAGGAAGGTGAAGGAGAGTGTGTAGCGGCCTTGGAGAAGGTAGTTTGCACTGGGACTGGGCTGGAAGGCAAGGGGGCATCTGGAGGGAACAGGAAGCTGCTCTCCTGACTTCCCAGCCTCCTCAGTCCTGCAGTGACCTGGGAGGGAGGGACGGGGGGGTGGCGGGTGAAGACAAGCAGCCCTGAGAAACACCACTCAAACCATTTCAGGGCACTGATGACCACCCAGGTGTGAACCACTGATCCACTGGCTAAGGGACGATGCCATCTTTTAAAAAGACACAATAAAGTGTGAACGGAAGGTGTTCTCCTTCTCTGGTCTCTGTTGAGGGATCCCTATCTCTTCCTTCCATGCATCTCATTCCCTGAAATGTAACTGGGAGAAGGGAGGTGGGCTCAGTGACAGAAGGCTGAGCCTCCCAGGTCACATGAGCATGATGGCGGCCGTGATCACCCAGCCCTACCTTTCAGATCCTATGAACACCCAGAAACAAAGTCAGATCCCGTGGGGCCCTGGAGAGGGCTCTACTCTCAGCGATGGCCTGCAAACTTGGCCCCAAATGCACCTGGGGGGCCCCAGCCCCAGCGAGAGGAGCCCTTAGGGAGGCTGGGTGTGATCCCTGAGGCCCTGGGAGGTGAGCTTTGCCAGGAGTGGGCCACGCTTGCGGCTGCGTGCAGGAGGTCCCAGTCCCAGGGGGCTCACAGGGTCCTGCCTTGTGATCAAGGCTCGGGAGATGGTGCTTGCAGGGTATGGGTGCGGGAGCAGAGGGCCACACAAAGGGAGCCTTGACAAGGGGTTCGGAGTGTCTCTGTTCAGACAGCTGAGTCTCAGCAAACCGCCCAGGCCAACCTGTGGTCCAGCCGAAGACTGAGAACACAGCACACACACCCGTTCACTCTCATGCACACACATGCACAAGCATACGTACACGCACACGTGTATATGCACGCACGGTGCACATTGTGCACGGATGCACACATCTACACAACATGCACGCACACACGTGTCCGTGCGTGCATGTGGACATACACGTGCACGGGTAACGCCTGTGTGAGCACATACACTTGCCCACAAAGCACCGTGTGGGCAGTCGTGTCCACACACACACACACACACGCACCTATGGCACACGCAAGCGTGCAGGAGGACACAGGCCGGTGACAAGCAGCATCTCAGGGTGAGGAATATCTGGGCCCAGAGGCCAGAAGAGTCAGACAGGTGAAACCCCCAAACAGCCGCCATCCCTCTGCAACACTGTCCATCTGAGAACAGGGGGGCTCAGAGGCAGCTGGAAACTGTGGGCTGAGATCCAACCATGGAACCTGGCGTCCCTGGACAGGCATGTGACCATGCTGTCATTGCATGACCAGATCACAGAAAAGGCCCCTCTGCTGAGTGCTCATAATATGCCAGGTGCTCAGAGGTGCTATACACGGAGGTTGGGGCCCCTGCTTGTGCCCTGTCCCAGCCCCCAGACAGGCAGCCCCTGCCCCTGCCCGACCCCTAACTGCTGCCACCTACTACCAAGGCACCCAGGAAGCTTCTGGAGAGATAGCTGGTCTGCCCTTTGGCCAGGACAGGAGGAGCAGACCTCCATGCCTGGGTCCCGGGGCCCTCTCCACAGAGCAGCACTGGCCAGAGTGGCTTTGCTGGTTCCTCTGTGCCCACGCTCAAACACAGGCCAGGAGGGTGACTGGGCCTGGGTGGCCCTTTGCCTTCCATTCCTCTCCGTCCATTGTCCATCCCTTGTCATGGTGTGTGGCTGCTAGCCTCTCGGGGCCTGGAAAGCAGGGAGGCCCCAGGTGTGCACAGCATGGCTAGCTTGCTTGAGACCTTTCACCGGTTTAGGGTATAAATTCTCCCAAATCAGATGCATGTCGGACTTTTCATTGGGCCTCTGAACCTTAAGGTTCTGCTCCATATTGTCTGGGGGTGTCTGCAGGGGAGCCGGTCCAGGGCGGGCCTGGGGGGTAACCAGAGGAGCTTGGCTTGCAGGTGTGGTGGCTTTGGTTCCGGCCTCCTGCTCACACGCCAAGTCCCTGAGCTGCGGGCCGGGGCCCTGGGAGCCAGAGGCTCTTGAGGGGGGAGACACACAAAGAAAGCTCCAAGCCTCCATTGGGCGTGCCAAGGCTTGCCAGTCCCTGCCTAGCTGTACCTCGGCCCCCGCTGAGGCCTCCATGGAGCAGGCCCTGCCCGTGGGTAGGACGCTCTTTCCTGCCAGAGAAATGCACCAGCCCGAGGGGGATGAGGGGTGAGGCAGGTTTGGAAGAGCAGACAGCCTGGAGGAGGTTGGTTCACAGGCACAGGAGGGCCCATTCATTCGCCACTGGACACAGCATGCCGGAAAGCAAGTGGGAAGCCCGAGTGTTCAGCCCGAGTCCTCGGCTGCCAAGTTGGCCCGGGGTGCCTTCGAACCCTCTTCTTGCCGCCCCCTGCTCAGAGGCCCCCCGGTCCTCAGGGTGCCCCACCTTAGCCTGCCAGGGACCCTGATGCAGGCTCACTGGTAGCATTTTCTGTCACAAACAGGCTTGGCCAATGGTCCCAGGTGGTGGTCCCCCTCGTCCGTGGTCCCAGGCATGACCTGGTTTCTTCCTTGGCCCTGCTGGGGCTCCCCCACCTACTCAGACACCAGTAAGTGAGAGAGGCCCACAGAGCCCTCCTGGGGCAGGGACAGGACTGGCAGCGTCAAGCCCACACACGGCTGATGGAGCCACACGGGTTACGTGCGGCTTTTCCTGGGCCCCCAAACACCCCACAGCAATGCCTCCAGCCTATTCTTTCCAATAATGTAATTCTACCCACCCTAGAATATAGGATTCTATATGCATCTTCCTTGTGGGTAATATGGGAGCTAACAAAAACCATTTAATTTGTCCTCTCTTTCATGTTCTCCATGCTAGAATTTTCATATAGTTCTCTAGAGAGTTATGTATGGAGACAGATGGATAAATACAGCTTTTTTACAAGATCAGCATCACATTGCACCCCAGTTTCTTTGTTTACAAGTTTTCATTATGTCACAAGCGGATAGTGGGCGTCCAGTGAACACGGTAGTTCCATAGAAATGAACTTCATCACTTTGAGAAGAGACCTCCGTTGGCTGCACCCCAGGCCCAGTGCACCACAGAGATAAATGCAACGTGAGAGCCCTCGGACAACAGCGGTAACCGCAGAAAGCTCTGCGCCAAGCACAGGAAACTGTCCTGAGCAGTTTTGCAAATTTTAAGTCATTAATTCCACAACAGCCTACAGGGTGAGTTCTCTTCTTAGCCCCATTTTGTAGCTGACGGTGTATGTGTGAGGGACCCTGGGGGACGCCGGTCACGGGCTGCTGCCCTCAGAGATCACCTTGCCCACGTGCCGACCTGAATATGCTGTTCCGGCTGGGGCGGCTGGCTTCTGGTCCCCTCCCGCTGCCTCCACGGACCTCGCGGGGAAGATGCGGCTCCTGCAGCCAGCCCCGGAGCCCGCAAGCCGTGCCCTGAGCGCGCAGAGGCGCTTGTCCAGTGCGCCTCCTGGTGGCAGGCCTGGCGCAGCGCATCACCGCCTCTCTTCTTCAGCGGAGAGGTCACCGCCACTGTCCAAGAGGAGGCGATGGCGAGTCGCTTCATCAGTATCAGAGAATTTTAACTCTGGTTATTCACTAAAGGGGAGGCTGGAATGTGAATGCATTGTTGGCCATCAGTTCGTGGGCAGGACCGGGGGCTTGACCCAGACCCTGTGTGCACTGTGCATCTCCGCTCCTCCAATTTAAGGCTCGGAACTTACACCCGCAGCCCAGAGGTCACGTTCTGAGGTGCTGGCCCGCCCTGCCCTCTGACCTCAAGACCCATGACCCCACGAGCTCTGTAGAACAGACAGGCAGACAGACCTCCTTGGCACCGCTATTTAGAGCA
The DNA here is from genome assembly GCF_002201575.2 of Neomonachus schauinslandi. Lineage (NCBI taxonomy): Eukaryota > Metazoa > Chordata > Mammalia > Carnivora > Phocidae > Neomonachus > Neomonachus schauinslandi. The sequence continues at coordinate 370,509 of NC_058405.1, forward strand.
TCCTGGGTACCTCCCAGGGCTGGACAATTCTTGGTTCATGTGGAAGCTCACCCCTAAATAAATCCTTCCCACAATGACCTCCACAAAATAAACGGTGAAACTCCATCAAACTGTGGCCATCCTGAGGCCCTTGGTGAGCCTGCTGTCACAGATGCCTCGGTCCCCAGCGATGTGGGGGCATGAGGGCCTGCCTTGGAGGATAGGAGCTGAGTAAGGACAGCCTGGCCATGGCGTGGGGGTCTGGGGGCCTTGGGAGGGGAGAAGCTTACCAGGGATAGAGGACCACCAGTGCAAGGAGCCGTGAGTGTCGTCTGGGAGCAGCCCAAGCCTGGGCAAAGGGAAAGGCGTTCCTCCCTGTAGCCCTCTCCTCTGTCCTGTGGCCTCCTGCCCCAGAATGCAGCCTGCCTGAGAATCCCACCCAGGTGCCGCTCCCAGGGAGCAGGAGAGAGGGAGAACCCTGTGTAGAGGATGGGGGCACGAGCCCTAATTAGGGCTGGCTAGACTTCCCCAAGGTCTCCCCTCCACTTGTTTTCAAGGGGCAGGTTTTCTGGGAAGTACAGTGTACACAAAGCAGGAGGTTCTCAGTCTGGCAACTCCCTTTGGGTCACACCGGGCTTAACTGGGCCCAGCACCTGGCCACGGTGGGACAGTCTGTGGGAAAGCTATTTCTGGTTCTGACCAACACGACCTCTGCTGGGAGCCGGGGAGTGTGTCTTCTGGGCTGCAGGGTTAGATGGATTCCATTCTGACAAAGCAGTGAGTCCGGGAGGGCGTGGGCGATCCCATTCTACAGATGAGAAAACTAAGGTGCACAGGTTCCAAGGGTGCTGGGCCTCAGTGCTCGTTCTGCCCCCACAGAGCCAGGAACCCTGGCCATGTCACCCAGTCCCCCATCTCAGTGGGGACACGGCCCAGGGAGGCTCCTCACAATGCTTTCACGGGGTTCCTTCAAACACCCCCCTGGCCCCCCCCGCTGCTTCCTCTGACCCCGCAGCTCGTGGATCCCTGGGGAGCCAGCCTTGTCCCTCCCTGGTGGGCATGCACTCTGCTTCTGGAATCATCCCCTGGGGGAGCTGCTCCTTCTGTTTGCTGGCTGCTTCCTGTCCCACTCATTCTGTCGGAACACCCCCTGGGCACTCTCAGGTCACCGACTTATTTGCTTTCAAACAACCTCACTGCGGTCCATCAGGAGACAGGTTTCTGTCTTCAGCCAACTGGCCCTGAAGCCCAGGAGTCAGCCCTTCAGTCCTGCCTCTGGGCCTGCTGGGTGCAGAATCTTGGGAGGAGGGTGGGAGGGAGGCATGTGCATTCCTGCCTTGAGTCACACCCCAAACTGTGACCTTGAAAAGCATGTTTCCCAATCGCTGCCCCAAGAGTCTGGGCAGGCTGAGAGCAGAATTCCAGCCAGGAGGACCCCCTCCCTGCAAATATCTGTTGTGGGGAACTGTTCAAGCCAACCACGCACAATGGCCCTGGAGGGGTCCTTGCGGAACTTCCCGGCACCAGGCCGGGCCGAGTGCTGCCTGCGCCCTTCGCCTGCCACAAACGCCATCTCCCTCTGACTAGGAGCTATCCCCTCCCTTTGGGCTTCGAAGGACTGACATGGGGATGGCTACACGCTGTCCTGTTGCTGTTTCCTTCCTAATGAGGAATGGGAATGCCAATCCCCAGAAACAGGTTTGAAGGACAGGCTGGGACGTCCCACCCTGCTCTGTTTTCCTCAGTCTGCAATCGAATTCTGGGCTGAGGGACACAGTCTCGCCGCTGCTGGACCTGCCTCGCAGCACCCGAATCCTCCGTTACAATCTGGGCTCCAGCCTCTGGCATGTTTTTCTTTTCTTTTTTAACATTTTATTTATTTGAGAGAGAGAGTGAGCACGAGCAGAGGGGAGAGGCAAGAGGGAGAAGCTGGCTCCACGCTGAGCAGGGAGCCCGACATGTGCTCGATCCCAGGGTCCCCGGATCATGACCCGAGCCAAAGGCAGATGCTTCACTGACTGAGCCACCCAGGCGCCCCTCTGGCAGGGTTTTCTAAATAAATAATTGGGAAACGTGATTTCCCCAATTCCTCTGATACATACATGTCTGTTTCAGCAACTGAACAGAATTACGAAATGCAAACCAACGTCCAACTCTGAGACACATGATGGTGTCAGGGGCCACTTACCCCCCATACCCCAGTGAGGGCCTTACCCCTCCCTGGCTAAGGGTTGGTGAGTGGGCAGTGAGGGCTGCGGGTAGGGGGGCTGAGGTGAAACCCAAAGACACAGTAGGTGTTGTCTGAGGGGGAAAGCAGATCAAGGTGGGGTGGCTGCGGGTTGAGCAGGGTCACCAGTCGGCCCATGGCTATGATGACCTCCCCAGGTCCAATGCCTGCTGGCACCAGCCCCAAAGCACGAGGGGCCGTCACCTCACTAGCCCAAGCCCCACCAGAGCAGGGGTCGGAGGGGAAAGCTCATGCCCAGCTTTGCTCACATCCGTGCTCTGCACAAAGGACCGGGCTCTGCCAGGTCGCCAGAGGTCAGAACAGAGTGCCCCTTCCCACACACCCCTCACCCATGTGGGAGCTGGGAGCCGGCCGTGCCAACTCCACTCCCCAATTCTCTCGCACCCGTTGGCTGGCCAGCAATCCCACTCTGGCACCAACCGCCTGGAGTCAGCGTGGACCCTGCAGGCTGTGGGCTCCGTCCCCCAAGCCTCCCCCACTGCACAGCCAGCTGCAGTGGGGACCCCATGGCACCCACACTCTACCAGGGACTGCAAAGCTGAGCTCGGTGAACTTCACTGTCCAAAAGTTTCTATCTTCATTGTGTAGGTACAACGGATCGATCATTGGCCATTGGTGACTGGCTCAACCACCAGCCTCCCCAGAGGTCAGAGGCCAGGGGTCACATTCACCTGGCTAGGAGCCAGGAGTCCAAGTGTGGTAGAAAGGGGTCCTTGTGAATAGTGAACGACACTCCTCTCCCTTGGGAAACTGCATGGGTTTTAAGAGCTCAGTGCTGGTCAGGACAGACCCCTCAGCGTGCCTGCATCTTCCATTTCCCCCAGCAACACTCGGTTTGCAGTGTGCAAGTCGCACACTTCCATCAAGTCTATCCCTAAGTATTTAACGTTTTTGATGCCCAAAACACTAACTTCCAGGTTCTGTCTTGCCCTCCCTGTCACTGGGCCCCTCCCCCACAGCAGGTACACCACCGTCCCCTGTAGGTGTTGCCCGTTCTTGAGAAAAGTAGGGGAGCACTTTCAGCCGTGTGGTGTCTGTGTCATCCATTGGGCAGTGGGTTTTTCTAAATCACTGTGTGGTGTTCCAGCTACGAAGGTGTATTTGGACAGGTGCTTGAGAACTTCACTCCGGCTCCTAGGAATGATGAGAAATGCCCCCAGGTCCCACAGCGGGATGTCTGAAGACAGCCTGAGCCCTGCCCTATGGCTGGTTTCGTTCTCTGGGGTTTCCGGCATGCCAAGGCTTGATGTGGGTTCCTGAAAAAGGCAAGACGAGCAGTCTGGGCTGACAGTCCAGAATTATGGGGGAGGAAGGCACAAATCATGTCCCAAACCCCTGGGTCCTGCATAACCCATTTGCCTGGGGAGGAGAGAGACCTCCCACTGGAGGTGGAAGGGACCCAGGAACCTCCCCAAGGTGACTGCTGGCTGGTGGCACCGGAAGTGGCCTTGCTCTGGGTTTCTCACACCCCACTGCCTGCTCACTTACAGGACAGCATGTCCAGGGACCTGCTCCTGTCAGCCAGAAAACCTCTACAGGCCCATGCATTGGAAGTTTGAGAATCAACATGGACGCCCAGGACCACAGCCAGCCGGGGAGCCCAAGTGTGCTGGAGCGCCTGCGGGGGCCACCTGGCCTGCTCAGCAAGTCTTTCCCAGTCCTGGCCCCTGGTCCCTGCTGCACACGTGCTTTCCCAGGTCCTCTTGGCTCCCCAACCAGCTCCTTCTCAAATCTGTGCAAGCCCTCACATGTCCTGGGTCCCATCACCTTGGATGAATAAACAGGCCTATTAGACTCTGAGCTCCCTTGCTCCCAAGGAGTCATCGGCCTAACACTTGGTGACCACATGAGGCCGGAATAAAACTCCTGCCACCTGTGCTCCTGCTTCTTTGGATGGCAAACGGTGGCAGCAGCCCCCGCCCCAGCTGGTTGGGGGTTGGGTTTCTTGGGGCCCCTGGGGCTGCACCACTGACCTGCCCACGCGGGAGTACCCACCCAGGGTACTCCCAGCTCACCAGCCCTGCAAGCACTCTTGTCTCCTGTTTGCCCAGAGCTGTGGAGTGAGGGATGTCCGCAGCCTTAAGGGACAAGGTTTTCCCTGTACCCTCTTCTGAGCACAGAGCTCTGACCGACATGCCCAGTAGCTTCCTCACCTTTCTTTTTTTTAAAGATTTTATTTATTTATTTGACAGAGAGAGACACAATGAGAGAGAGAGCATAAGCAGGGGGAGTGGGAGAGGGAGAAGCAGACTCTGCTGAGCAGGGAGCCCAACGTGGGGCTCGATCCCAGGACCCCGGGATCAGTACCTGAGCCAAAGGGAGACGCTTAGCGACTGAGCCACCCAGGTGGCCCTACCTCCTCACCTTTCTTAGGACTCCATCTATCAGCAGTGCTCTCTCAGAGGACCTGCCACACCGCACACACGGTGCACACATCACGTACACACAGTACGACCACATCTGTGTCTGCCCGGCCTTGGGGCCTCTGCCCGTCCCGCTGTCCTGCGTCTGCCCTGGCCTGACCTGGAGTGCGGGCCCAAAACAGCGGCTGCCCTGTTGGCACCAGAATAGTTTATGGTGTGGCAGGGGCAGCCGTGGTCACCGAGTTTACCCAGCAGCCCGCTGGGGAAAGGGCCCTGGGTGTCACATCTGATTTGCTCCAAGACAGCTGACACAGCCCAGTTGCTGGATGCTTTCTCGGCACGTGCTTCCCTTCCCAGTGGCCTTCCTCTTAGAGTGGCCACTGGTCCTGGGAATTTCTACAGGAACCATGCTCTGGTTTAAACCTCTTCCCAGACAAGATGAAGCAAAATAGACTCAGACGCAGAGTGGCCCTGCCAGGGTGCTCATTTAATATGGAGCTGAGTAACCCAACCATCTAACCCAGGTGACTACCTACCCAACTGATTACCCAACCCACTTAACTACCTAACCCAGCTGACTACCTACCAGCTGACCACCTAACCCAGCTGACTACCTACCAGCTGACTACCTAACCCAGCAGACTACCCAACCCATTTAACTACCTGACCCAGCTGACCATCTCACCCAGCTGACTAGCTGTCTAGCTGACTGCCTACCCAGTGGACGGCTGAATCCAGCTGACCACCTAGACCAGTCCCTCTAAGCAGTGGCTCCCTGGGAGGGGGCTCTGTGTGTCATCTGGGGAGCGGCGCTGCTCAGCACCCACAGTGCTCGGGCTGCCCCACCTCAGAGAGGGGGCCGGCCACACTGTGGACGTGAGGTCTACCTGATCCTGTCTAACCCTTGGGAGCCACACCGACCACGTGGTTCCAGAGGGCTGGGCGTGCCCCCCTCCACACGGCTGTGGTGCCCTCCCCTGCGTGTTTACTAGCACCTGGGGGTCGCCTGCTGTCGAGGCCAGCTTGCCCTGTGGTTGGTGCTGGAGAGCCAGGAAGAGAGGCCCCCAAGACCTCCGCTGCCACGTCGGCCTCGACCGCCGGGTCAGGGTGGGTGGCTGCCGAGTCTCACACAGAAGCCCACAGTCTTTTGGGGCACAAACCCTGAGTCTCCTCACACTGTCCCCTGCGGGTTAGCGTCCCACGGTGGTCGTGTCTGCTGGGGCTTTGCTGGTCTGCTATCTCCCACTCCCACAACTATTGGCTAATGGAGGTCCTTCTGAAAGAAGAGGAGTCTGCTTATTTCTCAGCCGGTCACCTTGGCACAAACTCAAGTGTGTGTGTTTGACCCTGCAGGGTAGAACCGTCACCACGTGGTCTGCTGCTCACAGGGTCCCTTCCGTGGCCACCAGCAGCGCCTTCAGGCTGTGCCCTGTGTCCTTCAACAAGCTCTTATTTTTCTAATTAATTCCATTGGGGAGCATTTCCTGGTTTTCATCCCCACAGGATGTACCAAGCTCATCTTATATTCTCCCTGCACCAGTGGGAGATGAGCCAGTCACTTCTCCAAGGACCTGGGTCCCACTCAAAAGCAAAGCTCCAGGGATACCTGGGGGCTCAGTCGTTGAGCATCTGCCTTCGGCTCAGGTCATGATCTCAGGGTCCTGGGATGGAGCCCCGCGTCGGGCTCCCTGCTCAGCGGGGAGCCTGCTTCTCCCTCTCCCGCTCCCCCTGCTTGTGTTCCCTCTCTCACTCTCTCTCTCTGTCAAATAAATAAATAAAAATCTTAAAAAAAAAAAAAGTTCCGTATTTAAAAATAAAAAAGTCAAAGCTCCCCAAGAGGAGATTGGGACGGCAGGACAACATCCCGAAAGGAACGTTGGTGAGGGGTGGAGGGTAAACCCCTCTCCCCAGGCCAGCAGGCCCCAGGCCTCCACCATGCGGAGTGGGACCCACACCAAGCCCAGGGTTGCGAGACGGAAGGAAGAAACAGGGCAAGGTTCTTAACTGCAGTTGGCACTGGGCCCCACATGCTCTCAAGGCCCCCGGCGAGGGGCAAGCTGCCCTTTCCAGTTGACAGGGGACCACGGAGGTGAGGCCTGCCCCACTTCCAGACCGGACGCACAGCCGCTCTCTCTCTTGGCAGAGGCAGTCCTTCTGTCTGGTGTCCTAAAAAACCTTCTTCCTAAGGAAATGCTCGACGGACATAGTCCCAGCCAGCATTTTCAGCTGGCGGTTGGGGGGGGGGAGAGGGTTGCTGAAAATAGGAGGGTCTTCTGCTTCAGGGTGGATTATCTTGGGGGGTAGAGGGGTGGGAGGACCCTGGTGTTGGCTCTGCATTTTGTTTCTGGGGAACAACAATCCCTGGACTGGCCAGATGGCCCCCTCGCTCCAGGGCCTGCTTGGGTTCACCCAGACCCCTCCTGGCCCTCGACGCTCGAGTCCTTTCCAGTCGTAGCTGGAACCGGCACGTGCTGACTTGCAGAAAGCAGCCATGTCTCCAGGGCCGTGGCTTCCACCCGGCTCAGAGATAGCGCTGGGGGACATGGGCAAGAGCCGCGGCTGGAGCCTGGTCCCGGACTGCGTCAGAACCACGACCTCATCGGCCGGCTCGCTCACGGGGTCTGCGTGCCCCGCCCCCAGCCCTCTGCCTGGCCCCGGGTCTCTCTAGGACTAGCAGCTGATCCCTTTCACAGTGAACCACCTTTAACACCTACAAGATTCAGACCCATGACCCATCCGGTCCCGTGTAAACCCTCAGAAACTGGTTTCGTCATTAGCTCTGTTTCGCAGATGACAGCTAGGCCATAGAGTTCGGTACTCTAGCCCAACTCACACAGCACATGAAAAGGAACCTGGGACCCCAAGCCATGAGGTCAGTCAGGGCCTGGCCACTCCCTCCTTTCTGGGGCTAAGACATGTATTTGTGCCCATTTTACAGGTGAAAATAAAACCAAAGCAACCTCAAGGCTTCAGGTCCAGGATTCCTCAGGCGTGCCCCCACCCCCTGTTCTAAAAGGTGACCCCAGGGGCGCCTGGGTGGCTCAGTCGTTAAGCGTCTGCCTTCGGCTCAGGTCATGATCCCAGGGTCCTGGGATCGAGCCCCGCATCGGGCTCCCTGCTCCGCGGGAAGCCTGCTTCTCCCTCTCCCACTCCCCCTGCTTGTGTTCCCTCTCTCGCTGTGTCTCTCTCTGTCAAATAAATAAAGAAAATATGACCCCATCATGGCCCCGGGGGACACAGGGCAGGTTCAGGAAGGCTTCCTGGCTATAAGGGAAGCTGAGTTTCCAAAAGGGACCGGCTCAGCCAGGGGAAAGCTGTTGGAAGGGATGTTGGGCAGCAGGGATGTTTGAGCCAAGACATAAAGGCAGGAGGCTTTGTGTTTCCTGGCCGGTGTCGTCCAAGTTGGGGACATGGAGGACCCTGACCACAGTTACGCCTGCGGCGTGCTCACCTCTCCCCCGAGACGCCCATGTCCAGTCCAGGGACCTGTGGACATGTCCCTTCCCTGGTAAAAGGGCTTGGAGGGGATGGGGGTTAGGGTAGGAATCTTAGGTGGGAGATTGCCCTGGGTGGTGATCCCAGGGGCCTTGTGACAGGGGCGGCCAGCCCCGAGCACTGCTGGTTCTGGGCTGCCCAGGGCCCGGGGCTGGCCGGTAAGAGGCAGAGGGAGACAAAAGGTGCTGCCTGTGGAGTGAGAGATGGGGTGGGGCCTCCACCAGTCAGTGAGGAGCCTCCAGGAGCCAGACTGCGGGGCCCAGTGAGCCCTCTGCTCTGACCCCCACATTTGTAGGACGACAGTGGCGGGGGGCTTCAGCTGAGCCCTCGGTGCAATGCCTTAGAGCAGCCGTGGGCAGTCCCACAGCCCCGACTGAGGTGAGGCCATCAGGTGCCCCCAGTGGTCAGTGGGTCTGGGTTCCAGGAGCAGCCCGGCCTCAGGCGCAGACCTGTCCCACCAACAAGGGAGCCACACAGGCACTGTGGCCGAGACTTGGGCCTGATTCCTGCGGTGGCCTTGCCGCACACTGGTGCGGTCCCTGTCCTGGTGCCTCGGCTCAGGAGTGAGCAAGGGTCCTGCAGGCCAGGACCCGTGTCCGTGCATGCACCCTGCAGACTCCCTGCTCAGGAGCCAGGCACGACCACTCGTGCTGGCCCCCGAATGACTCGCATTTCTGGGCTCCCAAGTGTGTGTCTGCCTTTTCTTACTCCAAGCGTTGAAAAAGGCTTTGAACTGGATGAAAACCTAAGATGCATTTGAGTCCAGCCCGAAGCAGCATCAAACGCGATGGATCCTGCCTTCTTCCACCAGCCGGGTCCTACGGACTGCTCTGGAGTTAGGACAATATTTGGTTGGCGTGTATGTCACACAGCACAAGGCCTTTCTGGCCGTAAGCACAGTTTACGACGTGCTTGGTTTTAGCGGACATGTGGCCCAGAGCCGGGCAGGGAGGCACCGCAGTGTTCGCTGCTCCGCGAAGCGTTGGTGCGGCCCCCACTCGGGCCCGGCGCTTTGCCAGGCTCCGGTGGGCCAGACCGGAGAGGGAGGAAGCTGGACAAACCCTCACAGCGGCCGGGAGCTGGCCGGGAACCCTGGAGGGCACGTACAGTTTACCCCCAAACAGTGGTTGCCGCGGGAACGAGAAGGCTGGAAGCCTGTTGCTGTTGAGAGCCGGATGTCAGGGGACCCGCTCCACCAATCCCTTCCTCACTGAAGAGGAGGAGCTTAATTTCCTGAGAGGTATTTAGAGGACAATTTAAAATCCAACAAAAGCAAGGGCTGCTGGGATCAGGGAGGCGGCTCCAACGGGAGGCCAGCCAGCCCCGGGCACTGCTGGTTCTGGGCTGCCCAGGGCCCGGTTTCATGGCAGGCGGACCTCAGCCAAAGGCTTACTGGTTAAGCGCACATGCGGGCCAAGTCAGCCCAGGACTGAGGACGACTTTCAGGGCCGTTTTTCTCTTTCCTGCCAAGTGGCTGACAGTCCTCGGGGCTCGGCAGTGAGGACCAGGTCTAACGCGGGAGGAGAGACCCCCTGCAGGGAGGCCTGCTCTCCATGGGCTGGGAGGAGGGTTGTAAGGTCCCTTGTGAGGTCAGCCTCCAAGGAGCGGGCTCTAGCAGAGGATTGGAGAAGGGCCTGGTCCCTTGGACTTGCCAGGAAGAAAGAACTGGAAGCCGATTCACCTCGAAGAAGTATCCCCCCCAGGACCATACCCTATCCTCCCTCTGGGGGCCGTGGAGATGCAGGTCCCACCTTAGGACATGGGCTCTCTTCCTATTACAGCCCCTCCCAGCTGGGTTCTGGAGAGTTCCACCACATCACCAATTAGTTAGCTCTGAGTTAGTTCATGCGTGAATCTGCTGGGACCCATGATCCTGTTGGGTCACCTGAGGTAAGGGGTGCTGTGCAGAGCATGGGGGCCCACACTAGGGCCTCCTGGAAGGCTGAGCCCAAGTGGTGTCAAGGAAGGTAGGAGTCAGACAGGTACCCCACAGCCAGAGGGGGCAGGTCAGTGGCCCCCCCACTGAGGTTGCACTGGCTGCACCCGGGTTCAGCGAGGGAGCACACAGAGATTAGGTGGAAACGTCAGGTTAGCACCAGGCTTCCAAGGGCCTTGAGGGTCACAAGAAGGAGGAGCTCTACCCTAAGCTGGCAGCCAGGAGGGTTTTGGTGGAAGGTGGTGCTGTGAAGGAATTTGTGGGCAGAGCCCACAGCACACCTAGCACTGAACAGCTCCAGGAGGGAGGGTGGCCTTCCTGCATTGACCACAGAGGAATGGCTGGGAGGAGGTGATCCTGGGCCCTATAGTTATCGTTTTTAAAGTATTTATTTCTTTGGTGTAACTATTGAATTAAAATACAATAAGCTGTATAAACCTAGGGTGTGTAATTTGGTTGTTTTTGGACACGTGTGTACGCTCAGGAAACCGTCCTCACAAGATGATGAACATTTCCGTCACCCCTAAGGGCTACATGTAGGTCATCCATCTCCACCCATTCCCAGAAACCAGTCATCTGCCCCTGGTCACCATAAATTAGTTTGCATGTTATGAGTTTTATATGATTGGGATTATACACTACAGACTCATTTTTGAGATTCATCCATGCAATTGCACATATTTACTTTCTTTTTATTGTCGAATAGATTCCATTATATGGCATACCCAGTGTGCACGTGGATCGACATGTCAGGTTGAGGATGTGGGAGCTGTCATGGTTGCACCTGTCACAAATACAGCTTCCTGCACACATCCAGATGCTGACTTTGTTTTTGTTTCTTTTGGGTAGACGTCTATCCCTGGAATGGTTGGATTATATAGTGGTGTACGTTTATGTGCTTTGCCTTCTCTTTTTCTAATGGTGTCTGTTGAAGAGCACATTTTTAACTTCAGTGAAGGCAAATTTATCCATTTACATTTTTGTTTCATGCTTTTCGTGTTCTAAGAAATCATTGCTTACCTCAAGCAAAAGATGGTGCCTGTTTACTTGGGGAAGCTTTATAGTTTTAGAATTTACATAGACCATAATCACTGTTCAATTAATTGTGTGCATGTATCACGTGAGACCGGTCCTGCTTTCCCCCCTTGAGATACCCAATGGGTCCAACACCTTGTGGATAAAACTGCTTTTCCCATTGAGTTGTCTTCACATCAGTGTTGAAAATTACCTTACCAAAGTTACTTAGGTCTACCTACTTTTTCAAAAGTGATTTTTCAACTGAAAATTAAAGAACTTTGCTTCCACTCTTTGTCTAGGTTCCCCTCCATGTCTTTCTCCTAACAAATTCCTCCTCCACCACTTCCTCCTCCACATCTTCCTCCTCCACAACTTCTTCCTCCACATCTTCCTCCTCCACAACTTCCTCCTCTACCACTTCCTACTCTACCACTTCCTACTCTACATCTTCCTCTTCCACAACTTCCACCTCCACATCTTCCTCCTCCACAAATTCCTCGTCCACGTCTTCCTCCTCCACGTCTTCCTCCTCCACCACCACTTCCTCCTTCACCACTTCCTCGTCCACGTCTTCCTCCTCCACATCTTCCTCGTCCACATCTTCCTCTTCCACTACTTCCTCCTCCACAACTTTCTCCTCCACCACTTCCTCCTCCACCACTTCCTCCTCCACGTATTCCTCCTCCACATCTTCCTCCTCCACATCTTACTCTTCCAAACTGCTTCCTTCAAGTGTCCTAAAAAGTTAAATGTGTGCCCGCAAAATGACCCAGTAATTGCACTCCTGGACATTTATCCTAGAGAAATGAGAATCTATATTCACATAACACTGTACACAATGAAAACAGCTTTATTTACATAGCAAAATTGTGGAAACATCCCAGATGTCCTGCAGTGGCTACACAAATTGTTGCCACCCACAGATGGGAACATCATTCAGAAATAAAAAGGAATTAACTACTGATAAATACACAGGGCATTATGCTGGCTGAACGGTCCGACCTCAAAGGTTGTTTATAATATTCCATTTACATGATGTTCTTGAAATGACAAGTGACAGAGATGGAGAAGACACCAGAGGTTGCCAGGGGTTAGGGAAGGGGCAGCATGCGGAAGTGCTTTGTGTGACCAGACGGTTTTGTGTCCTAAATGTGGTTGTGGTTTCAAGAACCTGCATATCACAGAATCACTGCACAGTGACATATCCAAATAAATGCATACATCTAAAATCATGCAAACACTGCAGGCTAGTTAATTGTGTTGTACCATCATTGAGTCATTGGTTTTGATAATTTACTGTCATTATGCAATGAGTTAAACTTATGCAAAAGTTTAACCCATCATTGGGGGTGATGTGGAAACTTTCTGTACTATTTTGTAACTTCTTGTGAAGTTATAATTCATTCAAAATTCATCGTTAAAAATACAGATACTCAGAAATAAATTCAACAATAGATATATACAAGACCTATACACTGAAACTTGAGAACATTACTGAGAGAAATTAAGGAAGACCTACCTAAATGAGGAAATATGGTATTCACGGCAGGGAAGACTCGGTATTGTTAAAATTGTTAAAATGCCAATCTCCCTAGATTAATCTCTGGAATCAACACAATCCCTGTCAGAATCCTTGCAAGGTTTTGGTAGAAATTGACAAGCTAATTCTAAGGTTTATACAGAAATGCAAAGGATTTCAAGTTACCCAAGTGAACGTGAAAAAGAACAAAGTCGGAGAATTTATATAACTTGATTTCAAGGCTCATTGAAATGAACATCTATAGAGAAATGATTACAGTAATCAAGGTTGTGATGCCGTCAGTGTAATAGGCGAGCAAATCAGTGGCACAGAACAGAGATCCTAGAATAGACCTGCTCAGTTATGGTCAACTGAGTTTTGACAAAGGTGCCAAGGTAATTCAGTGGGAAAGAAGACTTTTTCAACAAATGACGATCACTTAGACATTCCTATGTAAGAAAAACAAAACAAAGAAAAATCCCCAAAACTCTTGCCTCACACCACATAGAAAAATTAACTTGAAACATCATAAATCTAAATGTATGATTTATAACAATAAAACGTGTCGTGGAACTATAAGACAAAATCATAGTTACCTTTGGTTTGGGAAAAATTTCTTAAATACAGTGCAAAAGTTCAAACTATGTGATAACCATCAATAAATTAAACTTCATCGATCTGAAACTTTTGCCATTCAGAAGACATCAAAGAAAATGAAAAGGCAAGCAACAGAGTGGGAGGAAATATTTGCAAATATATATCCAACACAAAACTTTTATCTAGAATTTATAAAGAATTCTTACAACCCAGTAATAAGAAGCCAATTCACTTTAAAAACAGGCAGATTTGAATGGATACTTCATCAAAGAAAACGTGTGGATGGCACAGAAGCACACAGAAAGAAGCTGCGCAACATTCAGTCATCAGGAAAATGCAAAGTATACCCATAACGAGACAGTCCAGCACAACGGCTAGAGTGGCTAAAATAAAGGGCTGGCAAGCACGCCGAGCACCTGGAACTCTTGTAGGCTACTGGCAGGACCACAGAATAATAAAACCACTTTGGAAAATACTTTGGTAGTCTATTAAAAAATTAAACCTATGACCATATGACCCAGACATTCCTGGTACATGAATGTTCACAACTGCTTTACTTTTCATAGCCAAAATCTAGAAACAACCCAATATCCACCAGTGGGTGAGCAATAAACAAATTATGACATATTTATACAGCAGAACTCCACTCAGCACTAAAAAGAAATGAATCGTTGGGTTCATCTGAAAATAATCACACAGCATAAACAAGGTTCGGCAATAGAAGCGTGTGTAATGTATTAATTATTCTATTTACAAAAACTTCCAGAACATACAAACTCATCTCTAGTGGCAGAAACGTTGGTGATGCCCAGGCCAGAGGAGCAGGGAAGGGGCGGATGGACCTAATGGGGGGGCGGGTGGACAGGTTCATGATCATTTGATTATAGTAATGATTTTGTGGGTGTATCTGTATGTCAGAACTTACTAACTGCACATCTTAACTATGCATTTTCTTGTTTGTCAAATATATCTCAATAAAGCTGAAAAATGGATGTTAAAAACCTACAAAATCTACAACAAATCATACCCAACTATAATAAGAGGGATTCAGGGCAGGAGGATGAATTCTTGAGGGAAGACACCGTCTCCGGGAGAACGATGCCCCCTCACAAGTTTAGGTCTGTTTTGTGCGACCGAGCCAGGATGAGTGGACTGTGACTGGGCCAGGGACCCACGAGTCGCTTTATGTCACTTCTGGGAGGCGATGCTGAAGTGACTGTAAGACGGTCGGGACTGACAGGTCCCTTGCTGCTCAAGCCCACCCGCTGAGGGATTCCCACACGAGGGGCGGGCATCTTCCTCCGGAGTGGCTGTGTGTCTTGTCTCTGTCGTCCCGTGCATAGTTAAGGCCCACCCTCTCTCACCTGGACAATTCAGGAAGTCCGCAAACTGGGGAAAGGGTGCATGAATGATGGCACACCTGCCCAGCAGGACCCACCCAGCAACAGCAGACCAATGCATATCACAGAGGGAGCCATAAAGGGAAGAAGCCAGACCCGAAAGAATGCCTAGCTGGGTTCTGTCTGCATGAAGGCTCAGGACAGGTGGAAGGAAACTTGCCAAGAGTGGCCTTGGGTGCTGGGGTGTCCTGAGTCTCCAGCAGCCTTGCGGGCATGCGTGCAGCATGTTGCAGCAGGCATGTTTAGCCGATCAATACACACAAACATGTCTAAATCTGTCCCTCCCCCAGATGACTTCTTGGGCCCCACCTGCTGTGAAAGATCACCTGGTGTGTCTCAGAGGCACTCCTGGGCCCCCACCCAGTGTGGGGGACCTGTCTTGACTGCTCGCTTACCTCCCTCCTACTCCCTCCAGGCCTGGTTGGTGCCTCTGGGCATCGGCTGTCTCTGGTAACTTGCCAGCCCTCAAGGCCCACCTGGGCATCGCCTCCCCGGGATCATCCCAGGTAGAGCCAGGCCGCCATCTTCCCCACCTTAGACGTGGGCCACAGCTCAGTGGTCCTCATCCTGGTCTGGGGCTCTGGGGCTCAGGTTCCCCTGGTAATGAGGACCTGGGGGGACTTACCGTGGAGAGAGGCATGGGCATCCAGTGGCAAGAATGGAGGCTGAAGTGTTTGGGGTTCAGGCAGCCCTGGGACCCCAACCTCAGGAGAGCACAGGATCCTTTAGTCCTCAGGCACCAAGGGGACCCAGCAGAGCATCTCCAGAAAGAGACAGGTGTGTGTGGCACGGCCGTCATGTCCCGCACACCCAGTGGTCCTCAAGAGCACAAGGAAGTGACCAATGTTTGGGAAGAGATTGTACTGTCTTGGTGGATTGTGTGGCCTGGTGAATGAAAAACAAAAACGAAAAACTTGTTCGTCAATAAATATTAGCTAGACAGGAGCTGTCATTCCTTCTAAGGAACAGGGAAAAGCCGAGACAGGTGCCCAAGATCGTCAGGAGACACAAGCCTGCTCCCATGTGCCAACCCATTGGGAGGAGGGCCGGCAGCCTCTCCTCAGCAGCCCTGCTGCAGCAGGTCCTTGGTGAGCCTCCCTGCAGATGAGGGAGACGTGGGGGGAGGAGGGACGTTCCTCAGTGGACCAGGTGATGCTTCGGGGGTCAGGTGGCCTGGGCAGGAGCAGAGATCAGATTGCTGTAGCAGCTGGGTGTTGCTATTACTCCCACTTTCCAGATGAGGAAAGGGCTCAGAGAAGTCGAGTAACTCACCAAGGTTAAGTGTCCAGTAAATAAATGGGAGTCCAGCATCTCCTGGGGTGGGATTAGAAATGCAAGTTCTCAGGCCCTTCCCAGACCTCTTGAATTGGGTAGTCCGGGGATTCCAAACCCCTGTAAAAGTGTGGGGGTCCTGACTCAGAGGAGAGTGCCCCACGGGCACAGCACACCTGGGGTCACCCCGCTGAAGGTTGGGAGGAAACCACTGAGCTCTGGGCCTTGGTTTATTCCCTGCCCAGTGGGATGACTGTGCGTCTATGAGCTCTTGTATAAAAGTCACTTACCCTGATGGCCCCAGGACATGTGCGGGGAGGTTCTTCCCAGGTAAGGCCAGCTTTCCTGGGGAGCTTTCTAGGGTTTCCCAGAGAAAGGAGGCAGCTGCCTGCCTGGCAGGGTGGAGGTGCACCCAGCTCATCACAGGCTGCAGGTGGGAAATCTGCATACATGAACCGATGAAAAACCACCAGAAAACCTACTCTGGGGTCAGGATTCCTTTTTGGCTGGACGTTCTGCCTCATAACTCCATTTTGCTGATGCTGCCCCCAACCTAGCTCCGGGTGGCCCCTCCAGGAGAAGGGAGCTTGGCTCCCCTTTGGAGGGACACAAGCCAGATCAGTGAGGGGCAGATGGCTGCTGGGAGTTGTGTGGCCCTGGGTCTGCGTGGGATGAGGGCGGAGGTGGAGAGCCAGAGGGATGGGCGGAGGCTGAGCCGACTGCTCTCCCAGGCTGTAGTGTGACTTTATGGAGCCTGTCGATTCTGGTGAGTGTATCCAGGGCTTAGCTTCCTCTGACCTTGGCCTAAATCCCAGTCCCCCAAAGGTATGGCCCTGGACCTCTCCTTAACCAAATGCTGGCTTTCTCGTTGGCACCTGGCCCTTTCCCATCCTGGACAGAGCGGCAGGGCATGGTGACCCAGCGGACATGACTCTCAGGGTCAGCACAGAGACCACTCAGAGCAAAGACATGAGGACAGGATGGGGGAGGCCAAGGGTGCTGACTCCCTCACAGAGCGGTGCCCTCCCCCCTCGGGAGGGAGAGCTTTCTCGTGCTCTCTGTGGCAGGAACGTGCTACCACACTGACTGCCCCCCGGGGCAGGTGGGGGTCCCGTGTCCACTACACTGATGAGGAACAGGAACTGAGAGGTGCTCGGGGGCCCGCATGGCCTCAGTGCTGCTATGGAGAGCCGGGCCCGGTGAGCTGGAACCCCTGAGACGGAGCCCGGGCTCCTGTCTGTGAGGAGACGAATCAGAGGCCCAGAGCCTCTCCGCGATGCCGGGACCCACGCGCTGGCCTGCCGGTCCGCAGTCTCCTCCACAGGCGAACGTCCCCACTGGTCACATCTGCACAAACTTTCCTCCCTGGTTCAGCCCCTTTAACGAGCCGTAAGAACCCAGATCCCCAGCCTCACGGGTCAGGAATATGACCACCTTGTCCAACAGCAAATTCTCGGCCTCTGCTGTGTCGAGGCCAGAAGCCCTGGAGCTTCACGTGCCCTGGGGTGGCACTGAGTGTGCTCCTGGCTGGAAAGATGTGACAATAGTCATCACGTAAAAGAATAAACAAAAGCTCCGCTTCCCTTTTAACTACTCTGGGCCGCGTTTAGAGTTCACGTCTCCAAAACATCTGGAGGAATGTGGCCGTTTTTCTTCCAAGAGCCTCCACAGAGTTTTTGTGGGTCACTGCACCGTGTCCCACGAGCTTTTATCGGGAAACAGACCTGAGGTGACCGTGGCTCTGATGGGCCCCCTTCTCGTGGGCCACGTGCACACATTTCCCAGGGACTTGCTGGAGAACTGTCCTGGGATGCTGACAGAGCTGGACACAGAAAGTGATTTGTGCAGCCAAGGCTGGCGGAGCCTGCCGTGAAACATGGGCCTGGAAGCCAGCGCCCGCGGGGCCTGTTTGGCTGACGCCCGTGTGTGTGCTCAGCCCTTGGCCTCGGGAACTGGAAGCCCGGCAAATGCATGACCAAATCTGCTGACCGAGTCCTCACTGCCGATGGCTTGGGTCTCGCTGATGCAGGAAGAACTGCTGCTCCCCACCATGGGGTGGGTGCCCGTCCTGCCACAGAAGGGTGGCCTGGGGGGGCGAGGGTGGGGTGCAGGTCTCCCTCACAAACCAGCACCTCGAGGCCTTCAGCGGGCTGGGAGGAGGAGGGGAGGGAAAGGGAGAGAAGGCCCAGTCCTTGTCCTTCGGAGCCGAAGACCCCGCTGGCCGCAGAGGGGAGGCGGTGTGGGTGGAGTTCACAGTGTGTGGATAGCATGCTCTGTTCCTGCCCCGGAGGCCTCATGGTCCTGCTCCAGCCACGCAAGCCAGCAGCTTACCCACACATAGCGGTGCCCGTCCTGTTAGCCCTCACTGCGGAACCCCTCCAAGCCCCGGGGGGTGACAGCCGGCAGCCCGGAGCTGCCTCCGTGGGCCCTGGTCAAGGAAGCGACGCCCTCCTCGTTGAATAAGGCGCACAGGTGTGCTGTCGTCCTCCCAGGTAAACGAGGTGGTGTTCCGTCAGACTGGACTTGGCAAGCCTCCAACAGCCAGTGGTGACTGTGGCTGCAAGATCCGAGCCCTAACCTGGCCCCAAGGTTGAAGGCACAGAGAAGGCAGGGCAGAGATGGTCAGGTGCGGCTCAGAGATCCCGCGGCAGATTCGGAAGGAGGCTATCTTCCACAAGCCTCAGCCTCCAGGGCTGACCCCGTCGCCGGAGGCCGCCACACGGCCACAGAACCAGAACAAGAGCCCGCATGGGGAAGCGGGTGTGAGCAGTTTGCTGAGATGGTGTCAGGAGCACTGCAAATGTAAAGACAGGTTCGCTCACTGATAGAACTCTCCATTTTACGTATATTTAATTTCCAATGAACTGTTAAAGTGCACAATTGTGTGGCATTGAGCGCGTTCACCGTCTTGTGCCACCACCAGCTCTCCCTAGTTTTCAAGCATTTTCAAGACACCCCAGAGAGACACCTCCTAACGGTTCACGCGGGCGCTGCCCACCCCGCCTGCCCCCAGTCCCCAGCAACCACCAATCTGCACCCCGTCTTTGTGGATTTGCCTCTTCTGGATGTTTCGAATGAAAGGAAGCACAGAATACGCAGACTGCTGTGTCTGGCTTCTTTCACTGAGCCTGTCTTCAAGGTGCACACAAGCTGAGCAGGGGTGGGTGCATCCTCCCTTCTTAGAGATGGATTATAGCCATCGGTTATACCACACTTATCATTCATCTGTTGACGGACGTTTGGGCTGTTTCCACCTTTGGCTACTGTGAATGGTGCTCCAGGAACATTCATGTACAAGTTTCTGTGTGGATACTATGGTTTTGTTTCTGTTGAATAGATACCTAGGAGCTGAGTTGCTAGGTATTACGATAATTCTATGTATGACTTCTTTGTGGAAACACCAAACCACTGACCACGGAAGCTGCTCCATTTTGCATTCCCACTAGTAATGTCTGAGGGTTCCAGTTTCTGCACATGGTTACTTCTTCCCACCAAAAATAATTATAGCTATCCTCAAGGGTGTGAAGCAGTATCTCGTTGTGGTTTTGATTGTATTTCCTTAATGACTAATGATGTTAAATTTCTTTTTATGTGCTTGTTGGCCATTTATGTATCTTCTTTAGAGAAATGTCTGTTCAAGTCCTCCGCCCATTTAAAAAATCGAATTGTTTGCTGATGAGTTGTCAGAGCTCTTTATACACTGAACACTAAACCTTGATCAAATCTACAATTTGCAGATATTTCCCACTGTTCTATAGGTTGTCTTTCTACTTTCTTAATAATGCCTCTTGATACACAAGTTTTTAATTTTTAGGAAGTCTGCACATCTATTTTTTCTTTTGTTTCCTGTGTTTTGGTGTCAAATATAAGAATCCACTGACAAATTCAAGGTTATCAAGATTTTAATTCTGCTTCTTTCTGATAGTTTTGTAAGTGTTAGCTCTTATATTTAAGTCGTGGATCCATTTCAAGTTACTTTTTTTATGTAGGATAAGGCAGGGGCCCAAATTCATTCTTTTGCATCGATTATCCACTTGTCCCAGCACCATTGGCTGAAGAGACTGTTTATCCCCAGTTGAATGGTCTTAGCATCCTCACTGCAAATCAACTGGTCCTCAGCGCTCAGGTTTCCTTCTGGGCTCTCAGTTCTATTCCCTTGGTCCACAGGTCTGCTCTTAACGCTAGTACCACGCTGTTTAAATGACTATAGCTTTGGTTAGTTTTGATATTGGGAAGTGTACGTGCTCCAACCTTGTGCTTCTTTTTCAATACTGTTTTGGATATTTGGGATCCCTTACTATTCCATACGAATTTGAAGACTAGCCTTTCCATTTCTTCAAAAAAGAACACTGAAATGTTTATAATTTGTGTGTGTGACAGGGATTGTATTGAGTCTGTAAATCACTTGGGGAAGTATTCCTTCTTTACAATATTTTCTTCCAATCCATTGACATGATGTCTTCTTTAATTCTTTCAGCAACGTATTTTAGTTTTCAGCCAACAAATCTTTTAATTCCTGGGTTAAATTTATTCCTAGGTATTTTATTCTTTTGGGTGCTACCACAAGTGCTATCATTTTCTTAATTTTCATTTCGGGTTATTCATTGACAGTATACAGAGACACAACTCATCTTTTAGTTGATCCTATACCCTAAGAGTTTGCTGAATCTGTTTATTAGCTCTAGTAGCTTTTTGTGGATTATTTGGGATTTTCTATATATGGAATCATGTCATCTGGAAATAGAAATAGTTTTACTTCTTCCTTCCCAATTTTGATAACTTTATTTTTTTTCTTGCTTAATTGCTCTGGCTAGGACTTCCAGCACAACATTGAATAGCAGTGGTGGAAGTGGGCATCCTTATCTTATTCCTGATCTTTGGGGGAAAGCTTTCAATCTTTTGCCATTGAGTCTGATGATAGCAGTGGGGTTTTTTTGGTAAATACCCTTTGTCATGCCTTCTGTTTTTAACCTGAGTGGTGGTGTTTTTTTTTTAAATCATGAAAGAGTGTTGAATTTTGTTAAATGCCTTTTCTGTATGGAGATGACTATGGGTTTTTCCCCTCTATTCTTCTAATATAGTGTATTACATTGATTGGTTTTTTTATGTTGCACTTCCCTTATGTTCCTGATAAATTCCACTTGGTCATGGAGTTTAATCCTTTTTATGTACTGTTGGGTTTGGTTTGTTAGTATTTTGTTGAGGAGTTTTACCTCTATATTCATAAGGGATATTGGACTGCAGTTTTCTTGTGGTATCTTTGTCTGGCTTTGTTTTCAGGGTAATACTGGCTTCATGAAATGTATTAAGACGTATCCCCTCTTCCATGTTTTGGAAGAGTTTGAGAAGACTCAGTGTCAATTCCTTTTTCCATGGCAGGCACAGTGCAAGCATCCCTGGTGGAGAGAACATCTGTCTATTTGGAATCACTCGAGAAAGCCTGGAGATGTGAGACCAGTCTACCGAGAGGCAGGTGAACTTCTCAAGTGGATGGGATTGCCGTGGGAGGGTGCTGGAGAAGAGAGCAGGACAAGAGGCAGAGCCTGAGTGTATCCCAGCGAGGGTGTGGGGGGAAGAGGTGACTCCACGGAGACAGGGGGAGGCCTGGCAGAGTGGGCTACC
Source organism: Neomonachus schauinslandi (assembly GCF_002201575.2). Lineage (NCBI taxonomy): Eukaryota > Metazoa > Chordata > Mammalia > Carnivora > Phocidae > Neomonachus > Neomonachus schauinslandi. The sequence goes on from NC_058405.1 coordinate 391,957, forward strand.
TGTGAACCAGGGAATGAAACATTTCAGAGTGGACAGGGAGATCACTTATCAGTAGGGAACAGTATCAGGCTGAGAAGACCCCAAGGCGGAGGATGAGGTCCATACGAACGTCTGAGGACAGTGCTAATGCTGGTGTTGGGGAGGCCAGCATGTGAGATGTGATGTGGGGGTCTCCCTGCCAGCTGCACAGGTGAAGGAAAGCAGGCATGAGGACAGAAAGCTTTGCCAAAGCCCTTTACCACCCCACCCCCCATTTGCCGGTGACTGATTAGGCAACATGCCAAGCACTGGATCTTTCCTGGGGCAAAAGAAAAAGAAAACCCTAAAAGCATTTTCAAATGACTGGTGACAGCAGCTTTGCCTGCAGCATGGTGGTCTGCTACAGACTCCAGTTGACTGGGGAGCACTGACAGGTGGGGTTGCTCAGACAGTGAGCAGCCTCTGTCTGCAAAAGCGCACCTGGCACAGTTGTGGGCTGATGAATTCTCAGCTAGCCCTCAGGTCCTTTCTGCCATCCTGCGGATGCACTACCTACTCTCTACTTCCTTTGCTCCCCAGCAATCCCTGCTTCAAGGCGGGGTCAATAGTGAGTTCTTTAGCGACCCCCCAGGTAGGGGAGGGCAGCCGGCCACGTGTCTCTGAGTCCTGACTCCCGGACACTAGAGAATATCTACATGGTAGGAATGACACTGCGCTCTTTGACCAATGACAGGTTCTCACTGCAGAGTCAGGGTGGGTGTATAATAATGCAGGACAGAACCGTGTTAACAAAGGACCAGTGTCTGCAAGGAATCAGGTGAGTTAATCTGCCAGGAGATTAGTTCTTCCACTGCAGGAAGGAGTGAACACCGTGAGGCCATGAAAGGATGTATTTGTTTCTCAGCGACTAATAACTTATCTTGGAGAACTCTGTCACTGATCATGAGAGCAAATTCAATGGCATGTTCTGAACTTGACTGCGGAATGTAGGCTGAAGTTACATACTCACTTTGTCAAGAGCCTTAAAAATCTCTAAGCGCATTTTAAGACTTCTGCTGTTAGAAGGATATTTACTGGACCTCATGTCTGAACAGGATGGCCAGGTGGTGGCACATGATGCAGAATCTCCTCATCTCCACAGGGCCTGGGGGTTCAGGGCTCAGAGTGAACTCTGTGAGTGCACGGTCCATTCATGTCGCTATTGTCCCCAGCCCAGAGCTATGCCGGCCCATGGCAGACGCAGGACAGTGTGAGCACTGTCAGCTGTCAAACAGACCCAGAAAATTAACCAGGAGTGAAAGAGAGAAAAACCAGCCCCACTTTTGAGAGCTTGCTGCTGGGGACAGAACTGTATTCTCTGAGTTCACACGCTGGAGCCCTCACCCAGTGTGATGCTCAGGGACAGCACTAGATGAGCCCCAGTGGCAGACCAGTGTCCTTACAGGAAGGGGTTCAATTCCCAACTCGAGGAATTATTTTCAACTTTAAAATTGATTCCAAAAAAATGATGGGTCAAATGTGAAGATAGAACGATGTGTTCTGACACATACACTTTTAATTTTTTTTAATTTTATTATGTTATGTTAGTCACCATACAATACATCACCAGTTTTTGATGCAGTGTTCCACGATTCATTGTTTTCATACAACACCCAGTGCTCCAGGCAGTACGTGCCCTCCTTAATACCCATCACCGGGCTAACCCATTCCCCCCCGCCCAGAACCCTCAGTTTGTTTCTCAGAGTCCATAGTCTCTCATGGTTCATCTCTCCTTCCAATTCCCCCCCCCCTTCATTTTTCCCTTCCTTCTCCTAATGTCGTCCATGCTATTCCTTATGTTCCACAAATAAGTGAAACCATATGATAATTGACTTTCTCTGCTTGACTTATTTCATTTAGCATAATCTCCTCCAGTCCCAACCATGTTGATGTAAAAGTTGGGTATTCATCCCTTCTGATGGCTGAGTAATATTCCATTGTGTATATGGACCACATCTTCTTTATCCATTCATCTGTTGAAGGGCCCGAATTCACCAACTAACTCTACACCTTAAAGAACTAGAGAAAAAGCAACAAACGAGGCCTAAGCCATGCATTAGAAGAGAAATAATTAAGATTAGAGCAGAGATCAATGAATTAGAAACCAGAAACACAGTAGATCAGATCAACGAAACTAGAAGCTGGTTCTTTGAAAGAATTAATGAGATCAATAAACCATTGGGCCAGACTTTTCCAAAAGAAAAGAGAAAGGATCCAAATTAATAGAAATCTGAATGAAAGAGGAGAGATCACGACTAACACCAAGGAAATAGAAACAATTATTAGAAAATTATTATCAACAACTATATGCCAATAAACTGAGCAACCTGGATGAAATGGATGCCTTCCTGGAAACCTATCAACTCCCAAGACTGAAACAGGAAGAAATTGACAACCTGAATAGGCCAATAACCGGTAACAAGATTGAAGCAGTGATCAAAAACCTCCCAAAAAACAAGAGTCCAGGGTCTGATGGATTCCATGGGGAATTCTACCAAACATTCAAAGAAGAAATAATACCTATTCTCTTGAAGCTGTTTCAAAAAATAGAAACAGAGGGAAAGCTTCCAGACTCAATCTATGAGGCCAGCATTACCTTAATCCCCAAACGAGGCAAAGACCCCATCAAAAAGGAGAATTTCAGACCAATATCCCTGATGAATATGGATTCCAAAATCCTCAACAAAATCCTAGCTAATAGGATCCAACAGTACATTAAAAGGATCATCCACCACCACCAAGTGGGATTTATCCCCGGGATGCAAGGGTGGTTCAACATTTGCAAATCAATCAATGTGATAGAACACATTAATAAGAGGAGAGAGAAGAACGATATGGTTCTCTCAACTGATACAGAAAAAGCATTTGACAAAATACAGCATCCTTTCCTGATTAAAACTCTTCAGAGTATAGGAATAGAGGGAACATTCCTCAAGTTCATAAAATCCATCTATGAAACACCCACAGCGAATACCATCCTCAATGGGGAAAAGTTGAGAGCCTTTCCCTTAAGATCAGGAACACATCAAGGATGCCCACTCTCGCCACTCTTGTTCAACATAGTACTAGAAGTCCTAGCAACCACAATCAGACAACAAAAAGAAATAAAAGGAATTCAAATTGGCAAAGAAGTCAAACTCTCTCTTTTCACAGATGACATGATACTTTATGTGGAAAACTCAAAAGACTCCACCCCCAAATTACTAGAACTCATACAGCAATTCAGTAATACGGCACATACACTTTTTGAAGAAAGTTACTGGAGGATGTGCTCCAGTTAAATGAAGGAGAAAATAAAGAAATAAGAAGACTGGGATCCAAAAATAGTGGATCCAACTCAGAAAGACTGTGGCAGGAAGTGCAAAGAGGACAGTGGCCCTGGGTCTGGAGCAGTGGTCCTGATGGAGGGGGCACAGAGCACCAAGAGGGGCTTGTCCTCACAGAAAACCGGTCAGTGGGCTGCCCAACAGAGTGGGATAGGGGAATAGAGGTTGTATTAAGAACATACAAGCGAATATGAGAACATATCAAGGGAAAAAGTTACACTATCAGAGGGACGAAGCAGGGGGACTGTGTTCACAGAAGGAAAAATAATCCCAGTGCTTCCCTGGCTCAGCAGGAAATGGTATCTATATACTTGTGAAAATGGAACACTCCTTGTGGACTTAACTAAAGACAGCGCTTTGTAGTGATAGTGGGAATATGGGAGCAAGCACGGTGGAGCCAAACATCTATCATAGCAGGGAGTAACGGGTATTGTCTGAAATCGGTGAAGAAAGAAATAAAAACAGAAGCCTATGATTCACACTGGTATAAAAGCAATTTCAGAAGCAACTCCCTAAGAGTGCAGAGCTGTGTTGCACAAAGAGAACTAGGACATGATTAGGAGGGGAACACCTGATTGTCAGTTCCAGGTACGCTTTTTGATCCTGTTTCATTTTACAGTGTGATTTGTGTTACATATATACACTTTTATTAATTAAAATGTACTGTGATAAGATAAAGTACACAAAATAAAAAGCGTCCAGTTCCAGCAGGAGCACAGGGAGGGGAGGAGAGGCTGGGGGAGTGTCTGGCTCGAGGCAGGTGGTCAGAGTAACTCTTGCTGCCACTGTACATGTGGGTCATCCCCAAATCACAACACAAAATTAGAGAGCAGAACAGGGAAAATATTTGCAGTAAATATGACACAAAATATTGGTAGTTATAGATTTCACATCTGTCCAGGTATGCATGTGCAAAATCACCGTGCAAGGGTTTTGAGCACAAAGAATCACACACCCAAATAGGGGCTACCTAAGTGGGAAGCGGAGGTCTGATAAACACGCCACACGGGGGGAACAGAAGACTATCACTAATAACCGAGGAAATGCAAATAAAGCAGGTTCTGCTCAATTTCCACAGCACTCTTACTGTGGGCTCGGGGCCAGGGGGCCACAGTGAGGGTAAATGTGGAAGGCATAACCCCAGGATGCAAATAAACACTTCTTATCTGAAAAAAAAAAGAACATTTTAATTTAATTTAATTTAATTTTACGAGAGAGAGAGAAAGAGAATGGGGAGAGGGGCAGAGGGAGAGAGAATCTCAAGCAGACACCCCGATGAGCGCAGAGCCAAGCACGGGGCTCAATCTCACGACCCTGAGATCATGACCTGATCCAAAACCAAGAGTTGGATGCCCCACCGACTGAGCCACCCAGGTGCCCTGTGTCTCCAATATTTTAAGAGTAAAATGAAATTGTCCTGTTCATTGAACTATAAATGTTAAAGGGGACATGTCACATAGTCAGTAACTCCATTCATTAGAAGAGGAAACTTGTGATCACAACTGAATTACCTAGAGTAAAAATTCAAAGTTGTAATTCAACTCCTGCCCAACTCACCAAGCACAGAATATTACAACCATCTCCAGATGCCCTCTTTTTTCTTTTTTAAGATTTTATTTATTTATTTGAGAGAGAGAGTGCAAGCAAGAGAGCACAAGCAGTTGGAGTGGGAGAGGAAAAAGTAGACTTCCCGCTGAGTAGAGAGCCTGACTTGGGGCTCAATCCCAGGACCCTGGGATCATGACCTGAGCCGAAGGCAGACGCTTCACTGACTGAGCCACCTGGGCACGCTGAGATGCCCTGTTTTTTATTCAATTTATTTAAGCACAAACAGTTGACCCCCTTCTCCCACCCCAACACCTGCCCCTGGCAGCCAGCAGCCTGCTCTCTGTACCTGTGAGCTTGGTTTTTGCACATAGGTATGTTTAGATTCCACATACATTCCACATGAGAGAGCACGTGGCATCTGTCTCTGTCTGACTTAGCGTCACGCCCTTGACATCCATCCGTGTCGTTGCAAATGGCGAGACCTCATCCTTTGTGAAGACAAGGTCTCTGCCTCTGGAGTTTTATGCCCCCACTCACTACCACCTCATTTGCCCTTGTTGTCACCCCCTGCAGCAAACAATGCTTTTAACTGAGCTGCCCTCTGCGGAGGGAGCAGGAATAAGACGGGCAGCAGTGAGGCAGGGTCCTGCTCATCCTCTGTTTTTGCTTATTGTGAAACTTGACCCTCCTGGTAGAGCCCTATCCCCTGTCTTCCCTCTTCTTCATTAGAAGAACCACTGGTGTAGCTGCCCCTGCCCGCGCTCTATGGTGGGGTCACAAGGGATGGACAGGGGTGGATAGGGTGGATGAGGGTGGACAGTTAGGTGGACTGGGGTGAACGGGGTGGATGAGGTTGCCGACAGGGGCTGCTCCTTCCTCTGTCTCCATGGAGCCCCACCCCTGCATCTCCCTGTATCTCCCCTGCAGGAGGATTAACCCCAGCACCTTCCTATGGGGTCTAGTAGTCAGTAAGTACCTGTCAAGTTAAATCCCACAGCCACCCAGGAATAAAGATAGCAACAAAATTCCAAGTGGATTTTCTGCCCTAAGCCCGTCCTCTTTTGGTGGGCTCCTCCTGCAGGCTGCTGACGGCCGGGCCCTGAGCGGTGACAGGGACATAAATGTGGCCACACAGTACCTTAACACTGGTGGCCTGAGCGGCAGGCTGTCCAGGGCAGGGCTGTAGAAGAGGTATTGGCAGGCTTCCCGGAGGAGGTAAGGGGGAGGCACTCACATTCCATTTAGGAAATGATGTGTGTTTTTTTACAAAGCAGTAAAAACTAAAGGACAAAACCTCTCATGTCTGCATTTTAAAGCTTAATTAGATAGAGCCTTTTCCTAAGCTGTCCTGCTGGGTAGCGGTGCCCTCTTGGAGCTTGGGGTGAGGCACTGATGCAGGACAGGCCCTGGAGAATTGGGGGTTCTAATGAAGAAGAGGGAAGACAGGGGATAGGGCTCTACCAGGAGGGTCAAGTTTCACAATAAGCAAAAACAGAAGCCTCCATCATGGAGCATATGACTATTTACTTGAAGCTGGGGGGGGGGGGGGGGGGTTGATTTGGGGCAGCAGTAAAAGAATTGAGGCATATTGCGACATACTGTATTTAAAATGGATTTTCCTGGCATAAAAACAGTCATGCCTGCTTTTTGGCACCAGGATCGCCTTCGTCCAGAGTCTTGGATGTCAACATTCGCTAGCACCGTGGCTTCTGTCTGGGCACCCACCCACCACTTTGGGCTGCTGGCCCCAGGGACAGGGGGTGTAGGGCTCCTGCCCGGGCCCCGGGAACCGGCCAGAAGATCCCGAAGCCTCCACTGATGGCCTCACTGTGTCCTGCAGCAGAGCCCTCAGTGGCCCAGCTTCCAGCCAGAGTTTAAAACTGAGGTTGGGGGGTGTGATTTGCTGGAGGCGCTCTAAGATGAAGCAGATGCATTTTTAAATGCTCAGCCTCAACAGCGATAGAAATATTTGGGATAATCTTTGGAATTTATTGAGCATTTGCTACCTGCCAGGAACTAAATAAGCATTTCCCACAAGTTCTCTCCCTTAGGTCCCTCAAAGACCCGGCTGAGCTACCATTGCAATGCTCCAGCAGTTGTCCCATCCTCCAGCCCACCAAGATTGTGGAAAGAAGAGATAAGGGCCCAAGAGCCTCTTGCTGGGACCCACCCTTTAAACCCTGCCCAGCAGCCCTGGGGTAGCGCTGGAGGAGGAATGGGAGTGTCGGTAACGCGGGCTGGCATAACTGGGAATGGTGGGGATGCTGACCAAGGTGGCCGCTGGGGCCACGGCTCTTAGGGCTCTTATGTTATACACCAGGAGGGGACAGGGATCAGCCCAGGCACAGGCATGGACCTGAGGACACTCGGGAACCTGGCTCCTTGACACACCACAGTGCAAAACCAGTGACCACTGGCAGGAGCCCACCAGCACCCTGGAGCCAGGCCCCGGGAGCCGCCCCGTGTCCCTCCGCAGCAGCCAGGGCTGTAGCACTGCGTCTGGCACAGTCCCCGCCACCACACCACCTCACCTGCTTCCCCCACTGCGGCCTGGGCCTCGCAGGTGAGACGAGTCAGGACCGTCTCAGGACCCTCAGGGGCCCACTACACCTCCACGGGGAAGGAGTGGACTTGTCCACCACTAAGGCGCACACCTGCCGCTGCAGGCGCGGCGGGATCAAGGTCATCCTACGGAACCCTCGCGCCCTCCCCTTGCCTGGGAGCCCGCAGAGCGGCTGCCCAAGTCCCCCAACGCTCCGATTGGCCCAGCCCGCCCACCAATCGCTGTGGACAGGGGAAAGGGGCTCTCTGATTGGCCAGAGCTGGGTCACGTGCCACATCGGCAGCAAAGACGGAAGGGGGTGGCCAACGGTGCTCCAATCGTATGAAGGGCTTCTCTCCAGGGGAGGGGCTCCCGGAAGCAGAAGAAGGGCAGACGCAAGCGTGGATTGCCAGGCAAATGGCCCTCTACGGTAAACTGGGAGAGCATGTCCCCAGAGTCGGGCCCTGGGGTCGGAGCAGGGTGGGGTCCAGGGTGGGGTCTCTGGTGCATCCCTGGGTCGGAGCGGGTGGGGTCCGGGGCGGGCTCC
>NC_058405.1:400037-402342 GCF_002201575.2 Neomonachus schauinslandi
GGTGGGGTTCGGGGTGGGGTCCGGGGCGGGCTCTCTGGTGCGGTCCTGAGGTGGGAGCAGGGTGGGGTCCGAGGCGGGTTCTTGGGTGCAGCCCTGAGGTGGGAGCAGGGTGGGGTCCGAGGCGGGTTCTTGGGTGCAGCCCTGGGGTCGGAGTGGGGCGGGGTCCGGGGCGGGCTCCGGGGTGCAGCCCTGGGATCGGAGTGGGGTGGGGTTCGGGGTGGGGTCTGGGGCGGGCTCTCCGGTGCGGTCCTGAGGTGAGAGCGGGTGGGGTCCGGGGCGGGCTCCATGGTGCCATCCTGGGCTGAGTGAAGCCAGAGCAGGCGGTCCCTGCCCCAACGCATGGCTTCCTTCGGTCACAGCCCGGTGACCACACTTTCTTCCATACATTGTGCGGCCTAAGGCACCGCTCCAAAGCTGGTGCGGCGGACTTGGACCCGGGCCCTTGAGTCAAGCAGCCTGAGCTGGGTTGTGCTGGATGACTAACAGTGTGCTCGGATCAGCTGGGGCTCTGTCCCCACCTGCTTGCTTTCTGAGACTCAGGCTGAAGGGGCCTCCAGCTGCAGGGAAATGAGGACCCCCCTGTGGAGAGGAAGGGCACCTGGCGGGGCACATGGTGTGCACAAGGCACCTGCTCAGATGCAACTCATTTCATCAGCTTAAACCAGTCATGCAGCCAAACCAACCTGAGTGCGGAGGCAGGGAGAGTGGTCAGTCCTTTGAAGGACAGACCAACCAGCCTCCTGTATGTGCAACCCTGTGGGTAGCTGTCCCCAGGTGGTGGGGGGGAACCTCGCCTGGTGAAGTCGTGGTTGTTGGGGACCCTGAGGCTGTATTTACTGGAGGGCAGCCTGGACCCTCACCCAGCGTTTCCTGTCCAACATTGTTACCTCAGGCACATTCCTTCCAGACACCAGGCATCTTATCACGGTGGCTTTGGAGTTTCTGCCTCCACAGAGCCCACTCTCTGCTTGAGCTTCTCCAAAGGGCCCCCACCCCAGCTCCATCTAGACCTCAGGGTAGTGCAGGTCATTACATTCTGGAGTGCCTTCAAAGGTGGGTTCTGCTGAGAAGGCTGGCAGCTGCTGTGGGGGAGTAGGTGTGACCCACCTCCCTGGAAGGTGTGACTCCCCGCCCCCCCCCCCCCCCCCCCGCCGGCTGTAGATGCTGCTCACCTCCTCCAGGCAGCAGGTAGAAGCCCAGGCACACAGGAGCCCTGAGCCCGGGGACTGTGTCCCTTCTGCTTCTAGGCTCCATGGTGCCTGCTTTTCTTTCCTTTTTTCTTCATTCCCACACTTCTGGTTGACTTCACTTACAGTGTGAGGTTTCTTTTTACCATGGGGAGGAGAAACTGAATAAATAGCAACCCCTGGGTCCATGATGTGTCTGGAAATAGCAAAATTAAGGAGTTTTCTCTTTTTTCCTCCAGTGGAGGATAGTAGCCGTTTTTGTAACCCCTCTCAGAAATGACAGGTTCCTCAGGCCATTGTGTAAACATTGAGTGCTAGTTGAAACAGTTTTCGACGACTGGATCCAGAAGGAAGAGAAAAGCAGAGACAGGATATAAAACCTCTGTTTGTGTAATTCCCCAAGCTCTGTTGTCCCTTCTGGTGTAACTGTCCTTAAATCCTCCACTGGGTAATTGAATCCTGCTGTAAGCCTGGGCTTTGCTCAGCAGAGACTTCTGAGTATTACCAAGACTTTTGTAAGCTCTGCTGTGAAGTTTCCAGATTTTACAAGCACTTTCTCTGTACAATAAATAAGATGTTGAAAGAGTTGGCATTCTCCAAAAGCCTGTTGTAATATATTGTAGCTGCTCCAGTAACTTCACATCAGTAAGGATGGCTTAACACCATGGTGTGGATGTCAAAATGTATGGTGAACCTCCCCAGTGGGGCTGTCCACCCTCTATCAACCCGCTGATGGCCCCCGTCTTCTTTCTCCTCCTTGCTGTTTGTTTCCTAGGAAACTACTCTACCGTTTGAAACCACAAGTGCAAAGAAGAAGGTCTCGGAAACACAGCAGGATTATCTAACTTGTTTGTCAAGGACTTGCTGGTCTTCCAAAATCCTCTTGTAGTTTTCTACAACCCTTTCATGGGCCAGAAACTCAGCAGCCATCCAGACAGTCTGGAAAAGATAAAGTCAGTAAGGGACTTCATTAATTGTCATCTGAGCCACCGGCATTGGGTGTTCTGATGCCAGGAAAGACATCTTGATTGAAAGTGTGACTAGGGGGCGCCTGGGTGGCTCAGTCGGTTAAGCGACTGCCTTCGGCTCAGGTCACGATCCTGGAGTCCCGGGATCGA
>NC_058405.1:402352-408436 GCF_002201575.2 Neomonachus schauinslandi
TGGAGTCCCGGGATCGAGTCCCGCGTCGGGCTCCCTGCTCGGCGGGGGGTCCGCTTCTCCCTCTGACCCTCCCCCCCTCATATGCTCTCTCTCATTCTCTCTCTCTCAAATAAATAAAATCTTAAAAAAAAAAAGAAAGAAAGTGTGACTAGGACATACTTGATGCCCTTCGAGCTAGAAATGTTCTGAATTGTGCTCTCAAGGGAGCAGAGACTGTGACCAAGGCGGAAAACTTAGGTAGCTCTTTAAGTGCAAACATAACAAGTAACTGCTTTATGATCAGCCAGGAAGTAAATGCCCTGGGTGTTCTGCCGTATAAGGCTCAGCAGTTACCGCTAGGACTGCTGAGCACCAGAACAGCAAGTCTGTGCTAGTGGACACGGTGGTGTGCCAGCTTGTTCATCCTCCCACCCGGGCTGCCCGGCTCCCCAAGCACTCACTCTGCATTCTTATCCACCACAGGAGAGAACATTCTTTCCAACTTAAGGATTTGTTTGAACCAAGCATGAGTTCTGCTTCCATTAAACACAACTAGCACATAAATGCCATGTACAGACATGGAGAAATGGATTAAGAAAATATGCTGTGTTTACATTGTGGATCCAAAAGCAGACACCTTTAACCCTTTGATGTGCCAAGAGTCCAAACGCTTGGCAGGAAGGGAAGGAGAAACCGTAGTGCTCACAAGCTGCTCGTGTAAACAGCAGCCCGAAGGCCTCCCTTCTGGTGGGGATTGGCCATGCTGCTGAGGCTGGTGCTGTGTGTAGGTCCCACACCTGAGGCCTTCAAGGTGTTGAACTGGTCAGCACAGAGCATGGTGGCTGCAAGTCTGGGCCTGGAGTTAGACTGGCTCAGTGGGGATCCTGCACCTCATCCCAAGACACCATGTCAGGTGAGGTACCTGACCTCGCCATCTATGGAAAGAACTTCACAGGGCTCTTGAGCAGAATAATGGGCTGGGGCATCTAAGACACAGGAACAACAAAGTTGTTGTTGTAATTGTAATTACAAGAAAGTTGTAATTGCCGCCATTGTGTATGTTATGACCATTACTCAAAGACGAAGATCCTTTGTCCAAAAATGGAACATAGAGAGAAACTGTTCTTCTGAGCCTATGAGATATTTAAGATCAGACAGAGAGCCCTAACAACAACGTGCAACCCTGGCCCAGGTGGCTTGTCTACACATTAGGAAGTGGCCCATTGGGAAGGAGGGTGGGGCAACTGGGTGGGCTCCTAGAGCAGCACAACATGTCTGAGGTCTGTGTGGGAAGTTGCACCCACCCAGTGGTAACCAAGGACCTGAAAAAAGACGGGACATCCAGAACGTTCTTCGAATTTGCATTTCTCTAGTTCTGTCTGAACACTTACTTGGTTCTAGAGCTGAAGATAGCCTTGCAGACTCTGGCCTGCCCTGAGCCAGCCAGACTCTAGTCCTGCCCTTCTGACATCTAACCACAAAACCCTGGTTCCTGTGACCTGTTCCACCTGCACAAGTTGAGCTCCAGGTTGTGCCCAGACAGGTGACACTCAGCAGGCCATGCGACTGGCCAGGCAGGTAGCCCTCCTGACAAGAGGAACTGAAATAAAAAACCTTAATGGATTAACTCAACAGAAAAAAGGAAGGAGGTAACAGAGGAGGGAATCAGTGAACTTAAAAGAAAACAAAACCATCCAATCTGAACAACATAGAGAAAACAGACTTAACAAAAAGTTACAGACCTATGGGACTCTAACAAAAGATCTAACATTCACGACATCAAAGTCCGGGAAGAAGAGGACAGAGAGGATGTGTCTGAAAAAAATACAAGTAAATAAATATATAATGGATTGAAACTCCCCAAATTTGCAAATGACATAAACCTACAAAATTAAGAAGCTGAAAAAATTCCCAAACAGGATAAACACTAAGAAATCCACACCAAAAAATCAGCATTGTCAAACTTCTGAAAACTAAAGACAAAATGAACCAATATTTCACCCATAGGGGAAAAACAATTCAAATTACAGCATATCTCTCATCAGAAAGCATAGAGGCCAGAAGGAAGTAGCCCAGTATTTTTCAAACACCAAAAGAACTGTCAACTTAGAAACCTATATCCAGCAAAGATAACCTTCAGGCTTGAAGGGGAAAATAAAGTCATTCTCATTTGAGGAAAAACTAAGACAATCTGTCACCGGCATACTTACCCTAAAAGGATGTTTAATTTCCCTAGACCAAAAGGAAATGATCCAAGGAGGAAACTTGAACATCAAGGAGGAAGAAAGAACATGGCAAACAAAAATATGTGTAAATACAATAGGCCTCCTTTGTCCTTTTGTGTTTTCTAAATTGTGTTTGACAAGTGAAGCAAAAATTATAACACTGTCTGATGTGCAGGAAATAAGACAATGACATTGTAGACAGCAGAGGGTGAAAAGACATAGAGCAAGGGAAGGCTTCTTTGCGTCACCTGAACTGGTGAAATGGTGATGCTAATATGCTGCGATAAGATAATTGTGTATAAAGTAGCATCGAGAGGAACCACTAAAGTAGCCATACAAAGAAATATGCCAGAAAACATCACAGATAAAATAGAATTCTAGCAACTGTTCAAGTAATCCACAGGCAGGAAAAAGAAAGCAGAAGTGAAAAACAGAGAACAAACAGAAAACAAAATATCAGATGGGAGCACTAACATATCAATAATTACACTACATGTAAATGACCTGAGGAGTGAAATACACTGAAAGCTTGGCAGAATGGATTAAGAACTGGGACCTATGTGCCATCCAACAAAAGCCTCACTTCAAACATAGCGATATTGGCAGGTTGAAAGTTAAAAGTGGAATAGATGTCTCATACAAACATTATCCAAAAGAAAGCAGAAGTGACTATATCAGATAAAATAGACTTCAGAGCAAAGGAAACTGCTGGGGAGAGAGACGTTATATAATGATAAAAGTCTCAATCCACCAAAAAGACATAGGAGCCCTACATGTGTGTGTACAAAGCAACAGAACTACAAAGTAAGTGAAGCAAAAACTCTTGGAAGTAAAGGAACAAAAGGCAAAGCTGACAATTCCAGTTGGGAGCTTCAACATGCCTCTTTCAGCAACTGACGAACAGCCAGACAGAAAATCACAGGAACACAGAACTCAACAACATTATCAACAAACAGAACCAGCATTTATCAAACATCCTGCCAAGAACACCAACACACTTTCTCTCCAAGTGCCCTTGGGACGTATATCAAGGTAGGCCACATCCTGGGCCATAAAACAAATCCCAACAAATTTTTAAAAATTGAAATTACACAGAATGTGTTCTCTGGCCAGATGGAATCATTAACAGAAATCAATAACAGAAAAATAACAGGAAACCCTCCTAACACTTGAGAACTAAACAATGAATTTCTAGATAATCCCTGGGTCACAAAGTCTCAAGAGAAATTTTAAAAATACATCAAATTGAATGACAACATGTCAAAATTTGAGTAATACGATTAAAGCAGTGTTGAGAGAAGTTAGTACTAAATACATCTATTAGGAAAGTGCAAGTGTCTCATAACAATAATTGAAGCTCCAGCCCCAAGGACCCAGAAAAGGAAGAGCAAAATAAACCCAAAGAAGCAGAAGGAAAGAAGTCATAAAGGTAAGAGCAGAAATTAATGAAATTAAAAACAGGAAAACAAGAGAAAAACAATGAAACAAGAACTAGTTCTTTGAAAAGATAAAAAAACAAATAGACAAATCTCTAGCAAGACTGACAAAGAAAGAAAAGAGAGAAGACACAAATTACCAAGATCAAAAATGAACAGGGGGCTGTCATCCTGCAGACAGCAATAGGAGACTAAAGGAGTACAAACAACTCTACATAAATATGACCACTTGGATGAAATGGACCAATTCATAAAAAAAAAACCACAAACTACCACAAATCACCCAATATGAAATTAGATAATTGGAATAGCTTTATAACTATTAAGGAATTGAATTTGTAATTTAAAAACTGCCAAAAAATAAATCTCCAGACCCAGATGGTTTCACTGGAGACTTGTACCAAACGTTTAAAGAATTAACACCAGTTTTACACAATCTCTTCTGGAAAATAGAAGAGGAGGAAAAAGTTGCCAACTCATTTTATGAAGCTCATATTAGCCCTACATCAACACCAGACAGACAGTACAAAAAGAAAACTGCAGACCACTGTTTCTCATGAATCTAGATGCACAAATCCTTAATAAAACATTAGTACACAGAATTCAGCAATAAATAAAAAGAATTATATGCCATGAATAAATAGGGTTTAATCCAGGGCTGATTCAATATTTGAAAATCATACAGTATAATCCGTCATATTAATGGACCAAAGAAAAATCACATGGTCATATCAATTGAGCAGAAAAAAACATTTGAAATCAAAACCTATTCATGCTTGATTGGACAACTACTAGAAGTAATACATGAATTTGGCAGTGTTGCAGGATTCAAGCATAAAATAAAAAAGATAACTGCATCTTATCAGTAGAAATGCACCTACATATATATGGTCAATTCATTTTCAACAAAGGTGCCAAGATAACTCAATGAAGAAAAGAACATCTTTTCAACAAATTGTGCTAAGACAACTAGATATTCATATGGAGGGAAAAAATACAACCTTGACCTTTAATTCACACTACACACAAAAATTAACTCAAAATGGATTATAGCCCTAAATGTAAAATTAAAAACTATAGAACTTATGGGAGAAAAACCTTTGAAGCTTTGGAGTGGGCAAATATTTCTTAGATAGGACACAGCAGATAGGCATGACCCATAAAAGAAAAACTTAATAAATTGTACTTTTTTGGAAAGACACCGTCAAGGAAACAAGGAGTAGATTTTTAAAAAAAGGAAAATTCTTTATTTTTTCACCTATGCTGAAAATGCACTGATATAATTTAGCAAACTGATCTGATAAAAATATTGATAAATAGGGGCACCCTGGGTGGCCCAGTCAGTTGAGCCATGCCTTCGGCTCAGGTTGTGATCTTGGGGTCCTGGGATTGAGCCCCACATCAGGCTCCCTGCTTCTCCCTCTGCTTCTGCTGCTCGTGTTCTCTATCTCACACTCTCTCTCTCTCAAATAAATAAATGTCTTTAAAAATAAATACTGATAAACAGAAATAGAAGGAAACATCCTTCACGTTTTTGCTCTTCTAAGTTGGTAGGAACCTTTCTTGAATATGTTCTATATGCCAGCGTTTATTCTCCTTTCTTGGCTGTACATCTAAAGTCATAAATCTTCTCCATGAAGACAAGCCTGCCTTTACCTGGAAGCTGCCCAGATGTTTTTGCTCAACACATTTCAACATCTCTTCAGATTCTGAGATAAGCAAAGGAAAAAGGTGGAAGAGGAGAGGGTAACTCGTACTGTGTTATTAGGCTAACTGTCCAGAGCTGACCCTCCTCCTGGGAGGAGGGGGAGGGAGGGAGGGTACCAGCAGGGGCAGCTTGCACTATTGGAACCAGATAGGAGTCCTGGACCCTGAGCCCAGCTGGTCTGGAGACCACCTTGGACTTCTGCCAAGCAAGATCATTATAAGGTGCTTAGAATTGAACAGCTGAACCATGCAACGTTGAAAGACTCCCTGACTTTCCCTTAATAATGCTCCTAGACTGTGTAGGTCATGGAAGCAGTTCAGGCTCCCAAAATCTGGGAGAGGAGGCAGCTGTGAATTTTATACTTGGCAGAATTCCTTATAGGAATCATGAAATAGGAGCAGGTGACAGCAACTTTGGCAGTGAAGCATTGAGCTTTCCCAGTATCATCAGGGTGATGGAAGGAAGACCCCCTGTCTCTACGGTTACTCAGCATTCCAGACGTTCTACCAAGGTATAAGGCCAAAAAAAGAAATAAGAAATACAACATCCAAAAACAAAAAGGAAAGGAACTACCATTATTTGCACATGACATGTCTGAGAATACATATTTACATATATAATATATATACATATATGTGCACATATAATACATTCTTTTTTTTTAAAGATATTTATTTATTTGACAGAGAGAGACACAGCGAGAGAGGGAACACAAGCAGGGGGAGTGGGAGAGGGA
>NC_058405.1:408446-439975 GCF_002201575.2 Neomonachus schauinslandi
GAGACACAGCGAGAGAGGGAACACAAGCAGGGGGAGTGGGAGAGGGAGAAGCAGACTTCCCGCCGAGCAGGGAGCCCGATGTGGGGCTCGATCCCAGGACCCCGGGATCATGACCTGAGCCGAAGGCAGACGCTTAACGACTGAGCCACCCAGGCGTCCCCATATAATACATTCTTAAACACAGTATCTCATGTCACTGTGACACCATTTCAATGACGTAGGTCTTACCATGCACATTTTACAAAAATGAAACCTGAGGCCTTCAGAAGACAATGACTGGCATTGGAAAAACTGAATATCCATGCAAAGGAATGAATTTGGACCTCTATCTTATACCACTCACAAAAATTAACCCAAAATGTGTTATGTATATATGTATGTATGTATACATACATATATATATAACAGATATATACATATCCATACATATAATGGATATATACATATATAATGGATAATTATCCAGCCATAAAAAAAAAAAAAACAGAAGGAAATCCTGCATTTGCAACAACATGGATGAACCTCGAAGAAATTATGCTAAGTGAAGTAAGCCAGACAGAGAAAGACAAATACTGCATGATCTCACTTATATGTGGAATCTAAAGAAGTCCAGCTCACTGGGACAGATTGTAGATTGGTGGTTGCCAGGGGCTTGGGGGAGGGGGAGATGAGATGCTGATCAAACAACACAAATTTCTAGTTATTAGATGAGTAAGTTCTAGGGATCTAACACATAGCATGGTGACTGTGGTTCATGACACTATATTACATATTTGAAATTTGCTAAGAGTAGATCTTAAACGTTCTCATCACACCCACACACTCACACACATACGTGGTTACTTTGTGAGATGATAAATGTGCTAACTAACCTTAACGTGGTAGTCATTTCACAATATATATACACAATCGTCAAGTTGTACACCTTAAACTTACACAGTGTTGTCAATTATATCTAAATACAACTGAGGAAAAGAGAATATAATGACTTGTCCAAGACCCAGATCTAGCAAAGGGTGCATCTAGACTGCAAACACAGGTCTGGTTGATTTCAGATTCAGAGCTTGGAGCCACAAAACTTCCTCAAAACACCCAAAGAATGGACTGAAATTAGTAAAACTAGGAGAGGAAATTACAATGACAGATAATAAAATTAATACAGGAAGCCAGTGGTGCTTCCAGATGCTAGCAATAACCAGTTGGCCGCAGTGCTGAGGATGGAAGATCCATTCAAATGAGCAACACTATCAAATACCCGGATTAGTTAGGTCAAGAAATGTGCACAAAGTTTGCTTTGAGGAAACAATACATTTAGTAAGAGACTGTAAGAAAAACTGAAGTAAGTTGAGAGATGTAGGCATAGTATCAAAAGCAGAAACCAGAGATTGGAAGCTTAGTAGATCTGAGCACATAAAAATATAAAATGTACAACAATATGAAACCCCACTATGCACACATTTGTAAAGCAGATGAAAACATCAAGCCTCTGTAAGGGGAAACACACTACACTCTTTGGGCCCTTTTATTTGTTGAACTATTTGGTCAGATAAGTGAAAACATTGGTTAAGGTACGGAATGGTAACTGTGATAATATATTTCAAATGTTTCGTTGTAACTGAACTTCCACTGGAGTTCATTTATAAGGGGGATGGCAGTGAAAAGTAGAAGCAGTTCTAAAAGTCCCACAGCGAGCTACAAGCTAAATTATGATAATTTCCAATAATGAAATGCCACGGAGCCTTTGAAATGGTACTTTAGAAGAGCCTTAGCAAACTGGAAAAGTGCTCATATTGCTAAGTAGGAAAAGGATGTTACAGCACCTTGTATATTGCAGAACACATTTTTTTGTGAATATATTTGTCTATATATTTATGTATTTACATATTATTAAGATATCAACATGTGTGAAGATCTTAACAGTGTGTTGGGTCTAGATGAATTTTATTTCCTTATTTCTGTTTTCTTTATTTTTCAAATGACCTGCAATACACATGGATTACTTTTATAATTAGAAAAAATTATAGATAAATATTGTTTGAATTTTATAGTGCCATCTTGGTAACTATTCAAATATTTATACTATTCGTACGTTTTCAATGTTAATGCAAATTATGGTTCCACCTTTCTGTAAGATATATTGGATTTGCTCTGTGAGAAGTCCTGTTATAGTAAGAATTTACTTGAGGCGGGAAATTACCCTAGGTTTTAAGTGAAGTTTTAGATTTTAAGGGGCTGGCCTACATTTTTTATTTAAGATTTCCCTAATAAAATGAGTAGCATAACAAGCCAGCTTGGCGATGTTTCGGGATGGCTGTTGTACGCAGGTCGAGGCAGTCTGGGTGTGTGGGAGAGGCGAGAGCCGCCTCTCCATTCTGACTGTCTCTATCCATCTACTTATGTCCTTTAGTTGTGCGACCTGTATTTGCACGGGGGAAGGTGCAATTCTCCCTTTCCTTACGTCCCAAAGTGTGGAGGGGTTATACAAACGGTTTTAGGTGGTATATAGGTAGATCATTTTTTTTTAAAGATTTTATGTATTTATTTGACAGAGAGAGACAGCGAGAGAGGGAACACAAGCAGGGGGAGTGGGAGAGGGAGAAACAGGGTTCCCGCTGAGTGGGGAGCCCGATGCGGGGCTCGATCCCAGGACCCCGGGATCATGACCTGAGCCGAAGGCAGGCGCTTAACGACTGAGCCACCCGGGCGCCCTAGATCATTTTTATTTTTAAAGTTGCTGAATCATTTCCGTGCACTGTAGGGAAAAGCACGGCCAGAACAACACATATGTGACCTTACAGACACTGCTCTACGTGGAGAAAAAAACCGAGTCTATTAAAGATGCATCCAGCAAATAATAGTGATTTAAATGATACGGATATGGCAAAACTGACATTTGCATGCAGAAGACTGAAATTTGGGAAACACTGTCACATGATATAATGCTTGGGCTTCATGTTCTAAACGTCATGTTTTGTATTTGTCTTTTCATTGCTTTTAAATACTTTTCACAGTGCTTTCTATACATGTACCTTTTCTGTCTTGTTTAAGAAGTTAGTCACTTGCCCTCTGCTTAGGTATGTTTTTATCCTTCTTTTTCTTAGTTGGTTTCAATATTATTGCAATATGACACACTGAGATTTTGTTGAATTTATTAAATGCATCGTTACATCCTAGATTCAATTATAATCACCTTCTTCTAATTACTACGATCTTGAAATAGCATAAACTCCACCTCAACAACATATGTGGGGTCCAAAAACTCCAAGTGGGCAGGTGGGGATCACGGGCTGGCGGGGCTGAGGGCCCGGGGCAAGTTTGGACACTCTGCAGGCGCCGTTTCACGCTGGTCTCATGGTGACGAGGTGACTGGATGTCAGCAACGAGTCCAGGAACTCCCATGGAGCCGGCGCCCATGTCATTACCTGTTTCAAAGAGACTGGGTGGAGAAGCTGCTCCCTTGTACAAGGAGCGGAGGGGGACTGACATCCGGACACCCGGGGTCAATGGAGTGCTGGTTAACAGAAATGGAGGAAATGAGGGGCCAGGACAGGTCTTCAGGGCAGAACCTGGGGAGATGTCTGAGACGTGCTATGTTCAAAGCGCCTACTGGGGAGATGGAGTGGAGACGGGATAGTCCGAACTCTATCTAACGTTTTCCAAAGTATTCTCATTCCGGAAGTCTAAGGGATGAATTCCAGAATATTCAGACCTCAACTCTCATTTCTTCATGGTGTTTATATGATCCTTTCCCTCTCTTTTTAATCTTAAAACTTGACAAGTAGGTGCCTGGCGTTGGAGATGGGGGTGGGGCCTTTCTTTTAAAATTGCTTTTGGGCAAGGCTCGCTGCCTGTAGTATCGGTGCCAAGATTCACTTTCGGTCAGGAAAGTTTCTGGAATTCACTTTTGAATTATTCATTTCCACATTGCTGTAAGGGCTTGAAAGTTGTATCTGGGTTGCAGTGGTGGCCCTGCTTGCATATGGCGTAATCTTGGGCAAGCACTGAATCTCTGCAAGCCTCGGTTTCCTTATTTGTGCACTTGATACATGGCGCCTTCCTCCCTGGGTTTGGCGAGATAAATGGGACAACGTTTGCACACGCACCACGAATGGGGTTATTACTACCACGTGGGATCAATATCGCTGCTGCCACTGCCACCATGCTCGAGTCGGTGAGGCGACCTCTGAGATTCCTTTCCCCAAGTCCTCCTGCTCCTCTGGTGTTTCATCGTTATGTGCTTCTGCCTTGCTTTTGGACTGTGATCCACATGGCATCTTTGTTTGATCTTTAAAAATATCTATTATGATTACAAGCTTAGTATTTGAATACCAGTAACCTGTCTTGTCTTTACAGGCATTTACATTTTTCTCTCTTTTTAAAATAGTTAGTGTAAATCCAGATGTACTCGAGTAACAGTTTTTAATTGGTGTTCCAACCCCAGCTCAGTGGCCCTCTTCCTCTACCTTCCCCACCTCCCCACGGAGCAATTATTGTTAACTGGACTAGAGATGGTCTTTTTCTCTAAATTTCCCCATTATTTTTAGAGAGTTCCTTGCTGGACTTTGTGGGGTGTCCTTTATTTGGGGTATTGTTCTCCCTTTGTCTGAGTATTTAGCCCAAGGAAAGCTATCCTTCTGGCCATCTTCCTGAAAGTCTGTCTTTTTTAAATGCTACAAGAGGGACCCACTCCAGTAGGTCCTGATTATTAAGGACTGACAGATCCTCTGTCTTTAACAGTATGCATATTTGGAAGAAAGTGAGCCCAAAGCTGCAATGTCTGTCCTTCAGCCAGAGAGGCAGACACCAGAGACTATTGTTTGGAAATTTATGAGGACTTTGTTGTAGCGTGCAAATCCCCTGGCCACCAAAGGCAACCTCATAAGGAAAGTATGCACTGAAACAATGGAGGTGTTGGAAATGGTTTGCATTACATCCAGGAATGATATTAATAGACCAAAAATATTAATTCCCCTGCTGAAGTCTATCAGTGGGATGTGGGGATGATCTGGCTCCCCAGCACCGTGTACTTTTCTGTCTCCTCATCTGTGCAGAGGGGAAGTATACAGGTAGGTCATCCATCCTGCTCTGAAGACAGGAAGGGGAGGTGACTGTGTGCAGAGCTCTGTGCCCCGCTGGGGACACCAGGTCCTCACTGGTTTGCGTAGCAATGTACCACGTGGTGGAGGAGGTAATGCACACGGGAGGTGGTCAACACGCACAGCTGCAGTCGACATGTATGCCGCAAAAGCTCCATACAGAACGAAGCCAACATTCTATTGGGAGTTTTCCATTATAAAATGCTCTATAGGAAATTAGGAAAATAAAAAACAAATGGAAAAAAAAGAAGAAATCACTTAGATTCCTATCACCCAGAGAAAACCATGGTGAACATTTTTGCCGTATTTTCTTTTATATTATAGCACAAGGAAAAAAAAAAAAAAACCCTGTTCTCGTATGTGATGTATACTATCTTATTTGCTTTGGAACAGAATTATTACACAGAACACTATGGTAACTCGGGGATATGCGAGTGCGTGTTGTTAGCTCTCGATGTGTCTGTGTTTATTGTTTTAACATCATCTGGTACAAGGATTTACCACAGAGCCCACCTAATCTCCCTCTTGGACATTTGGGTTGTTTATATTTTTCACTATTACAAATAATGCTATCCAAAATGCCTATTTTGGGGTATATTAATTTTTTCCATTTTTTGAGTTTTTTCCTTTGAATTCCTTTCGCAGAAGTAGGATATTGGCACAAGGGATATGGATGTCTTTAAGACTTGACACATATCACCTGGCTGAACTTACACCAAGTGCTTTTAGTTAAATAAAACACATTCAAATGCTGGAACATTTGTACTCTGTTGGAGAGTTGTGGGAAGGAGTTTGTTCTCTACTCTGAAGAGTTATGCAAACAGTGCCAAGGAGTGCATAGCTTGGTGTTTACTAGGGGTCTATGTGAGGGGTTTTTTTCCCTGTAGTTATGGAGCATCTCCTATTTGCACCCAAAGTACAGGTCCTGGATCTTCAGTGGGCATGGAGCCCCCTCCAGGCATTTCTGGCCCTGTGATGGCGAGGTGGGTATTGCATTCTGGAGGAGCCACTTGAGATGCTGAGCCCCTGCCTGCCTGGTCAGACAGAGTCGGCATGGTGGTGAGGTGGGAGGGATGTGCAAACCTGGAGTCCTGGGGCAGGAAATGCTCAAAGCGTATTTACTACACAGCAATGGAACAGCAGAGAATACCCCTGAATACCCGCTGGAGTTTATCTCCATCCCATTTCATGTTGCAGAGAAAACATGACTCTCCGGAGGAGTGACCATGTTCCTTATCTTTTTCCTGGTCGATTGGCTCTAATTTTCCATTATTCATTAC
Source organism: Neomonachus schauinslandi (assembly GCF_002201575.2). Taxonomy (NCBI): domain Eukaryota; kingdom Metazoa; phylum Chordata; class Mammalia; order Carnivora; family Phocidae; genus Neomonachus; species Neomonachus schauinslandi. Next base: position 414,823 of record NC_058405.1, read on the forward strand.
TTCTATATTGGATGGCTTAGTATATTTGTTTCCTGAACCGGCCCCACAGGCTCCAGGGAGCAGGACGAGGGAGGGGAATTGTTGGGGCTGCAGAGGAGGGTGGGAGGGCAGAGGGTGGTGGCAACATCGCACACAGAGCTGAGTGAGACCTTTCTGCTGCCCTCAGATCTGAGATCCTGTGATCTTCAGGGCCGGCTTCCAGCTGGCCGAGCCCCTGGTGCAACTCGCCTGTGGTCTCTAATCTCAGAGGGGGCAGCTTTCATCCTCCTCCAGCCTGTGGGTGGTCATGATGAAGCTGAGTTTTAGCATCTTGGAGCCCGAGGCCCAATTAGTGATGATCTATTCTTATTTCAGGCCTTTTAAGTTTGGAATAAGAACACCAAGCCCCCTCCCCGCCCTGAAGCCACAGCCTTGGGTTTGTTGACAGTTCAGAGCATCCAAATTCCTGCTTCTCTGTGAGGAAAAATGAAATCTCAGCAACAAGAGTCTGGTCCTGTCTGCACACTCTGCTGTTTAATTGTGGAGGTGGCCCAGCACTGATGCCACCTGCCGGCCCTCCACCTGAGGGTTCCACCTTCCTGCTAAGGAGAATCCCACTGAATCTGACCATGGTGTTAGCACCTGTTGCAGGCAGGGCCTGAGGAACCTTGCCCGGAAAAACCTCCGACCTCGGGTTTCTGGATTTCATTCTTTCCTCAGTCCCTCCCTGTCAGTAACTCCCCCTAGGGCTGCAGACAGGGTCCCTGGCAGGGTGGAGCAGATGCTCTCGATCTAGAAGTGGCCAGGAAATGGGGGCCCCTCACCCCTGACACAAGGCCCCTCCCCACAGAAGAGGGGATTCGTCTACATTTAGCCAAACAGCTACGGGGCAGCATCTCTTTCCAGGGAGGAAATGATTCGGGATCCACATAGGGCCACGCTGCCTCCTGAGGACCAGTGTAGGGCAGGACAGCACAAGTCTCAGCACAGCGCAGGAGAGAAGCCAGACACAGAGTGCAAACCACATGCATCCGTCTCCATGAAGTTGAAACAGGACCAGCCTTTCTGTGATGGAGCACCTGGCTGCCTCTGGCAGGATGTGGGGGTGCTGGAAAGGGGAGCGAGAGTTCCTGTGTCTTATCGAGGTGGGAGTTACACAGGACAATCAGTTTATCACAGTCGTACCATATGCACATTTTACCTGCAAAGCCCCCCGTCTGCCAGGAAGAACAGTCCAGGACTGGGAACCATGACGGGGCTTAAGCGACATGCCCAGACTCAGACCCTGCGAAGAATTCCTGGGATTCTTTCCTCCTGGTTGGCTTCTCTCAATCAAAACTAAATTCTGCTTAGAGCTCTGAATTGTCAGAATTCTTCTTTGGAAACAATTTCCCTCCAAACACCTCTCTTCCTCACCTTTGCTTTATTTACTTAGGCCCAAGCTTTTAATAACTGAAATGTATAATAGCCTCTAAAGTAACTTTTCCAGCCAAGTAAACCCATGACGCCTCCACCAGTTTTGTTGGAGAGCAAGCGCGGCGCAGCAGGAAGAGTGGAGTGTTTGTGTTCTGCTGTGGTCTGCTTGTACGCAGCCTGAGCCGGCGGACCCCTCCAGCTGCAGAGCCCAGCTCCACCTTCCAAACATCAGAGCCCCTGCTGCTGTCTTCTCTGTTGGCCTTTTCCTGAAAGCGCAGGGTCAACACATCGGCCCCCTGCTGAGCCTACCGCCTGTGGGCTCTTACTCTAAAAGCGGGGCTCTGCGGACAGGACTACAGGCAGTGGGCGAGACAGGCGCATATGCCACCTGCTGTTCATGTTCCCCACTGACAGCCCCTCCTCTGGGAGACAGCTCCTGGTTTTCTTTCGGGAGCCCACCTAGTCCGAGGGGTCTGAACAAGGGCCAGACAGCAGAGAGGCCCTGGTCCAGGCATCTGCCCGCTCTGTCCCTGGGCTTTGAGCTACACAAGCCACCTAAGAAACTCACCTTCCCCATAGGCCGCCCCGGGTTTCTGTGCCCGCAACTCCACAAAGTCATAAAGAATTAACTTTCGTTCGGCCCTCGTGCCAGCCCAGAGTGGGAACCCCCTCTCTAACTCGCAGCCACCGCTGAGCCCTCTCCAGGCCTACAATTGGGCCGCAGGTATCACGAGTAAAGCTGCTACCAGCTTTTGTGTGGACGTTTTCATTTCCTGGAGTAAACGCCAAGCAGTGTGCTGCGGAGCGGCTCGGCGAGTGTGTGCTCCACTTTAGAAGGGGCCGCAGGGCCGTCCTCCAGCAGCCTGTGCGCCCTGACCTCCCACCGGCAGCTGATGGGGACCAGCCTCCTGCTATCCCTGCCAGTGTGTGGGCTTGACAGGTGCGCACCGATCGTTCACTGTGTCTTGAACTGGCATTTCCCTCGTGGCTAATGCTGGTGGTGAAGTGTCTGTTCAGATCTTCTGCTCATTTTCTAATTGGCTTGTTTGTTTCTTGCAGCTGAATTTAGAGTATATTTTGGATTCAAGTCCTTTGTTAGAATTGTGATTTGCGAGTACTTCAGAATGTAGTTTATTTTTTATCCTCTAAAGGGGGTCTTCAGCAGAGGAGAGGTTTTAATACTTCGCTATTTGGGGGACTTCTCCCCGCTGGCCCTGGTGCTCCCACATAACTTGTCCTTCCACACACTCACGCACCTCTGCCGGCCCCAGGAATGCTGGGCACGTGTTTCCTGATGACTCCAGGGGACAAGCACAAAGGAAGACCCCTGAGTCAGGCCTACGGGGGCGCAGAGAGGGTCCCGGCAGCTGGGACACTGTGCAGGGCTGGCAGGACAGAGTGGGGCAGCCAGGGTCCCAGGCGGGAGAGGCTGGGTGATTGCAGGTCTGAAGGACATGGGCCAACAGAGTATGCGGCGAATCAGAGAAGGGAGACTGGCCCACACGGGGAGCACAATGGAGGGAGGATGCTTAGGCAGGGGCACCCTGAGCCACACAAGGAGCCCCAGCCAATCATCCCGAGGGCCATGGAGAGCCATGGAGAAGCTCTGTCAGGGCTAGCACACCTGCCGGCAAGACGCGGATCTCTCTCCTCTGTCTGCATGCATTTTGCTCATCACTGTCACCCTGGGCGACAGCTGGTTTCCACTTAGCCTCCTGCGGCACCCTCTCAGCTCACCATGCGCATCCCCACCTGCTGCCCTAACCTGCCTGACTGGCCTCGCATCCCAGTCACAGCTGCCCTGGCTGCCTTGGCACGTGCAGACCCTGGCTCAGCGAACCCCAAGCCCCGTGAATGTCACACTGCCTCCTTGTGTGCTTGGCCTCCTAACGCCACGCCCCAGGAACTCCACACCTTGCTCCCCACTACTCAGCACCATGCTCCCCACTAACCCCACACCTTGCTCCACCCTGTGCTGCACTCCATCATTAATCCTACTAACGGACATGTCTGAGATTAAGGACCCAGCATAGTCTCTGGCACTTAGTAGGTGTTCACATATGTGTTTGTGTGGACTGCTCTGGAGTGCTGCAGGGAGAAGCAGGGTGATGTTGACCCTGGATGTCCAGGGTTCTGTATGATGACAACCTGTACATGCTTTCCACATGGGTCAGGAGCCACAGAGCCGTTCACCTGCTCAAAGACATGGACATGATGTCACTGTTCCCCTGCTGATTTCCCTCTGTGGAATGCGGTGGGCAGTGAGACGAGCCGGCCCTCCCGCAGTGGGCCCCAGTTGGGAAGAATCTCTCCTGGTGCATCTGCCAAGCCAACTGCTTTTCCTCCTGCTCACCTCTCAGCCAAGCATACTTCTTCCCACCACAAAAGTGTGGGATAAGGGGAAAGAATGTACCAGCCACCAGCCAACTCACTCTGGAGCAGACATCTTCCTATTGCCTCAGCTTTTTTCCATCTGAATCTCGTTGGTGCACCACAAAGGCAAATTTGGTGTAGACTGAGGTGCCTTGGATCATCCAAGGGGAGTTAACTATCTTAGTGCCACGGAGACATCCCTCTAAAAACATTTCCTACAAAGCATCTCTAGGCCCCAAACCAAAGACTGTGTTGCTGGGCAACTTGTCCAAACATGGTCTTCCAGGAGGCAGACTCCCATGGCCCCTTGGAGCTCTGACATTAGACAAGGTGGTTTACAACTGGGAAGGAAGAAGGTGGGTCATGTGATCTGCAAAACTGACTTGATTCTGACTTTTCAGAGTTTTTAGCTGCGTGAACTTGAACTTACTTAACTTGATTTCAATGATCTCATCTGTGAAATAGAGATAGAAATACTTATATTTAGGGGTGATATAAATAAGTGATAAATTATCTAATCATTTAAATAATAAAATATTTAAGTGATAAATTATTTAATAAATGATATTAAGGCAACCGGTTATCCATCTGGGTAAAATAATACTCCTACTCTTTACTCTTCATTCCATATAGTAAAATACATTTCAGATGGATCAAGGATTTAAATGTGAAAGAATTGGGAAGAAAGCAAGCACGCAGGCAGGCACATACTTTTGTAATCTTGGAACAAAAATGGCAGTGCTAGGGAGGATCTGGACATCTTTCCAAATCCACAATCCAGAGGCGCTGAGAAAAAGGCTGATAAAAGTAACTCTAGTACACTCTTTAAACTCTTCGGGGAAACAAACATGATACATAAAGGAAAAACTGGGGGGAAGCTTTTTATACACTTGGCAAAGAGGTAACGGTCATCACATAAAAAGAACACAGAGAACAGCTCCCCCTGAACCAGTCTGCCCACAGATAACAAACACAAGTTCTGGACAAAATGTGAAAACCCACTACCTGAAGAAGTGTGACTAACAAAGGTCCTCGTGTGATGGACCGTCCGTGCTTTGACCTATCCATGTTGGCATCCAACTTGTGATGCTGGTTCACGGTTTTGCAAGTTGTTACCATTGGAGGAACACTAGATAAAGGATCCATGAAATCTCTCTGATTTGAGTGTGAATCTTAAATTATCTCAAAATAAAAAGATGTAATTTAATAAATCAATTTTTGTAATTTACAGGATTACAGAATGAAGGATTAATTCATATGACCATCTCAACGATGTATAGAAAGCATTTGACAAAATTCAGCAAACATTCGTAACCAAACTAGAACACAGCAAAGCAGAGGGAATTGCCTCAATCTGATAAAGGTCATTTAAAAATATACAGTGGATATGATGTTTAACAGTGAAATATCAGTTTCCTGTTGAGATAAGAAACAAGTTAAAAGTTACTGCTCCAACCATTTCTTTCCAACATGTGCTGGAGGTAATAGCCAGAGAAATATGGCGAGAAAGAGCACCAGATAAGCAAAAACCTCACACCAAAGCCTAAAGGTCTAGTTATCTCAGCTCCTTTTACCTCACACATCACGTCCAGCTTTCAACAAAAAGTCACAAGGCTGCTAACAGGCAGATAAAACAGAGCCAGCTCAGGTATAGTGGAGATTTTAGAATGATCAGACCAGTAATTAAAAATAACTACAGTTAATAAGCCAAGGGCTCTCATGGACAAAATCAACAATATGCAACAATAAATGAATAATGTAAACAGAGAGTTGGAAACTCTAAGAAAGAATAAAAAAGAAACGCAAGAAATGAAAAACGTGGTCGTGAAAATCAAGCAAATCCTGACGGACTCATTAGTACAGTGATGAGGAAAAGGTCGGCGGGTTTGACCAGAACATTTGGATAAATGGGTCCAAGAAGGAGCCTCCAGAGAAATGAAAAATTATCTTGATTAAGTGAAAAGAAAATGCAACTTAGCACGTACGATGTGTGGGGTACAGGGACAGGGGTGTTCAGGGGCATTTGCAGATGATTGCAGAAGAAAGGTCTCAAGTGCATGACCTAAATTTCCACATTGTGAAACTGGAAAAAGATGAGCAAGTAAAACCCAAAGTAGGAAGAAAAAAAGAAATAGTAAATCAAGGAATTGAAAACAGAAAAACAATAGAGAAAATCAACAACCAAAATCTAGTTCTTTGGAAAGATTAATAAAATTGATAAATCTCCAGCAAGACTAAGCGGGGGAAAAGACACAAATTGCTAACATCAGAAATGAAAGAGGGGCCATCAGCACAGACTACAGATCCCATGGACATGAAGGAATATGATGAACAAGTCTAAGCCTGTACGTCTGATACCTTGATGAAATGGGCCAATCCTGTGGAAGACACAGCCCACCAAAATGCACACAAAAAGAAACAGATGATCTCAATAGGCTTATATATTATATATATAATATATAATATATATTATTATTAATTATATCCATTATATAATTATATAATTATATAATTAATAATCTTCCAAAACAGCACCAGACCCAGATGGATCCATTGGCAAATTGTACCAAACATAAACATTTAAGGAAGAAATAATACCAATTCTTTGCAATCTTTCACAGAAAATATAAGAGAGTACTTTCTAACTCATTCTGTAAGGCCAACATTACCCTAATATAAAAATAAGAAAGGAAAAAGTACACACCACTATCTCTCATGAACATAGATGCAAAAATCCCCAAGGAAATATTAGCTAATTGAATTCAACAATGGTATAAAAGGAATATACACCATGACCAAGTGGGATTTATCCCAGGTGTGCTAAGGAGGAAAAAGCCAACGAACATATCCCTAGTTACATAAAGCATTTGATAAAAATCCAACTCTCATTTATGAGGAAAAGCCTCAGCAAACTAAGAATAGAAGAGAACTTTTCAACTCGATAAAGAGCATCTACAAAAAACCTTTAGCTAACATCATACTTCATGCTGGGAAACTAGAGCTTCCCTCCTAAGGTCAGGAGCAAGGCAAAGGATGTCCCCGTCACCACTCCTAGTTAATGTGGTACTGGAGGTCCTAGGTGATGCAATTAAGACGAGGAAAGTAAATAAAAATTATACAAATTGGAAAGGAAGAAATAAGACCATCTTTGTTTGCAGATGATAAAATTGGCCAGGTGGAAAATCCCAACCCACAACGGTGGCTACAACAAGTCACAGATCTAGTAAGGGAGGACAGCAAGGTTGCAGGATACAAGGTACGTTAAAACAATGTGGCCATCTTCCTGGTTCCTGCAAGAGAATCATTGGATGGATGAAAATGAAGAAGAGAACCTGGAGGGAATTCAGGCTGAGGGCCAGGGCAGAGTCAGCCCTGGGGGGAGGGTGGTGGGAGGGTCTTCAGGAGCCTCAGAGGGAAGGAGCCCAAGGCTCATCCTCCCCTGCAGGGAAGGAGGAGGGGGAGTTCACGTGGACTCCGGTCTCAGGGGTCCAATGAGCTGGGGGTCCGGGGTTGAGGGCTGACTGTTGAACACACGCCTGACAGCCCCCAGTTCTCTGGGGACTGCGCTCCCCACCCTCAGGGAGAGGCGATGGTGGCCCTGGGCCCCCAAATCCCGCCTCCCACCCCACCCCAGCCTGGAGGCAGAGCAGACACCCCCTCAGACCTTGGAACTGAAGCGAAGGTTGCTTCTGGCTGATGCAGCCCTGAGCAGACAGACCACGGACAGCGAAGCAACCCACACTCAGCACGTTTGTGTTCTCGTGCAAACTCGTCAATTTTATATCTTATACCTTCTACAGCTGACATTGAAGGGTTCATCTGAACTCTGTTTTGGAAGGTGCACTAACCCCCTGATCCATCTGAGAGTCAATGTGGAAAGTGGGAATACACGTGGTAGTTTTTATGTGGCTTGGGTGGTTGGCAGAGTCATGCCCCCTAAGACATCCACACCGAATCCCCAGAGCCGTGTCACCTTGCAGGCAAGATTGAGTTGAGGGTGTTAAGATGGGAGGTGATCCTGGTTATCTGGGTGGGTCCTTATGAGGGAAGGGGGGAGGCAGGAGGGTCAGAGAGGCTGCTGGTTTGAAGTTAAGGAAGGGGTCATGGGCTGAGGGACACGGGTGCCCCCAAGCTGGAAAAGGCAGGGAACGCAGTCTCCCCAGAGCCCCCAGAAAGAAGCAGCCATCGACAGTTTTCTTCAGACTTCTGACCTCCAAAACTGTGAGATAATGCGTGTGTGTTATTCTTGCTTTCACGAGCACTTACTGGATGTCCGCTATGCACCAAGCCAATGCCAGAGATGTGAGCCACGCAGGGAGGTCCCTGCACCTGGAACGTGGGTCACAGGCAGACACCTTTCTGTGGGGACAGGACACCCTGTCTTGTGGTCTCGGGGTCGCGTGGGGGGCTGGGTGGAGGCAGCAGGTGGGGCTGAGGAAGATGAGGGTGGAGTGGGGGTGTTGGGGGCCAAAGGCAGGAGTACACAGGCCTTGGGAAGAGACCTTCCATGTAGCAGCACCCGGTGGCCCAACGAGGTGTCCCAGCGCACCTCTCCAGACTCTCTACCGTGCACTCAGCCGCCTAGATCCTCTGTGCACAGATCCAGGGGGGTGGGGCGGGGAGCGCGGGACGGGGACGCCTTTCCCTTCTTTCTTGTTCTTCCTTTCTTTGTCAAATGCCACCTCACTTGGAGGGTGTCCAAATTGGCCGGCGGGCTCCCGTGCACACTCCTGCCCTTCAGCCCATGTCCACACGCGCCTCCTGCAGCGCTGGTGAGCCCTCTTGTCGCTGCTGCCTCACTGTGCCCCGTCCACTGTGGGCAGGGGAGGAGCTCACAGGGAGGGCCAGGGACTGGCCACTGGAAGTTCTCCCTGCACCCTTGCCCAGCTGTGGAGATGGCTTTCGTCTGCCTTGGGAAGCATAGCTCAGAGGGTCTCCTCCCCAGGTCGAAGGGCAAAGGTCTAGGATGGCAGAGGAAGAAGTCGGTTGGCTTCCCCCACCTGCAATGAGCCCCGGCCCCATGCAGCACGTCCTGAGCACCTTCCTGAGCCGAGAACAGTTCCCACCTCCGATCCTCCAGACAGCATCCAGATCTCGGGACCCTGGGCTCCCTGCCCACAGCCTTATGCCTGCCTCCAGGGCCTGCCCGTCTCTCCCAGGTCCCCCGATCACAGGCGGAGCGTCTGTGATGCAGCCCGTTGGGTGTGGATGGGGCTGGGTGCCCACATTGCCACCACAGCAGGAGTGCTTGAGAAAGACAGGCCCTGACCATTAAGGACCACAGCCAGGTTATGGGTGCCTGAGGCTTTGCAAGAAGGAGGGGCCAGGGCACTGTGGCCCACTACCTCTGTCCAGCCTCTGTCCCCATTCCCTCTATTTTGAACAAGTGTGTTTAGTTGCAAAATGACACTTCCATGTGAGAAGAAACCATGGCCAGGCAGTGGGCAAGAGAATTTCTCTGTTCTGCTCTCGGAGTAAAATTTTTGGGAAATGTGGGCACCTGGGTGGCTCAGCCGTTAAGCGTCTGCCTTCGGCTCAGGTCATGATCCCAGGATTCTGGGATCGAGCCCCGCATCGGGCTCCCTGCTCCACGGGAAGCCTGCTTCTCCCTCTCCCACTCCCCCTGCTTGTGTTCCTGCTCTTGCTGTCTCTCTCTCTGTCAAATAAATAAAATCTTAAAAAAAAAAAAATTGGGAAATGTAATTAAGGCAGAAAGAGGAATCCTGATCCCTTTTTAGGTAACCCTGCTCATTCCATTTCTCCCATAAAAATCTCAACCAGGAAAAATTAGTAAACCTCACAAGCTGCCCATCAAAGCAACATCACGAAATACAGACGTGGAGGGAGGCTGGGCCGTTGAGGGACGGAGAGGTGCGTGGCGGACACTTGCAAGGGAACACCACCCGCCGGCCACGCGTGCAGCCGTTCAAGCCTCTGCAATGGGCTGAAACGCATCAAATGCGGTAAAATCCAGGAGTTCACAATGAGGCTAAAAATAACAGCGTAAGTCAACTTTGCAGATGCTAAAAAACTAACTTGCTTTTCTGAAAGCTGGTAAACCAAGGGGACGAAAGAAGCCTTTCCCCCCTCCCTTCCCAGATGGGGGCCCTCCGGGGCCCCGACAGCTGATGAGGGGCATCTCTCCTCAGAGAAGTAGTGCAAGCAATAATGAAAAACGGAAGAATGAAATTCCGTACCGTCCCCTGCAGCCCCTCCAGGGAGGTAATGGGGTGGTCACCAGGCTGGCGGCACGGAGAGCCCGGCAGGCTGGGTCCTGGGGGGCGGTGCAGAGCAGGTGAAGAGAGGCAAGCTCCTGGCCAGGCCCAGCCCGCACACAGCGGCGACCCCGCCCACCGCAGACAAGTAAGTCACAAAGAAAGGGCGGGGGAGGGAGAAGGAAAGATTAAAACAGACTTGGAGGCCCTCGCTGGAAAACACAGCTACTTAAAACTGTCGGGTGGCCAGCAGGACGTGTGGGCACTGACGTCTGGTGACCTCAAGGGGTCACTGGCCATTATTCTAGGTGCAAATATGGACTGTGGAGGAGGGGCGTGTGCTCAGCTCTTGTCTTTCATAAATACTTTCTGAAATATTAGGGATAAAACAATATATTGCCTGGGACTGGCTTAAAATGACCCGTGGGTTGGGTGTAGACGAACCCAGCCACTGCGGGCTGGCATCCCCGCGAGGGCCATGGGACGCCGGGGCTCACTATACCGGTCTCTCTGCTTCCTGTGGGTTTGAAAGTTTCCATAATAATCGTTGCAGATGTGTGAATACCAAACTGCTCTGTGAATTAGTTTTCCCTGCAGAGATCCCAGCGGCCACTCCTGAGCCCAGAGGGTCGGCTTCTGTGAGCAGAGCGTCCAGGGCACATCCTCCACCACCAAGAAGAGCGAGGAGGTCATAGAAGGGACTCTGCCACTGTTTAAACCTCAAGCCATAGTAGGACGTGAGTGTTCAAGGGTAATCTTCGCTTCATTTTCCTCCTCTCTACTCTGGAGGCCAGTAACTCTGCAGGCTCGAAGCAGTTATCCGGGGGAATTGGGGAGGGAACAAACGGAGGGCACCACGCACTTCAAATGACCTTGAGAGAAAGGCCAGACAGAATCACAGGTCCCAGAAACAGTACAGAACCCGGTGCTTGCTGGGCTCACGGTGTCCCCTCAGGCTTCGCCATCCACGCCCCCAGCCCACCACAAGCAGAGAGGGTCCTCTCCCACAGACCCCCGGGGAGGGAGCCTCCGCTGAATGCGCTCCATCTGGCCCCCTCCTGTTTACAAACACCCTGCCTTGTTTAACAGAGGAAGTGATTTGTTATCATAAGACAGACTGCCTGCTGGTGAGATCAGATAAGCGAGGTTGGACAAAAGCGTTTCCTTGGCCAGTGTTCCCCGCTTCAGGCTTGGCCCTGGAGCCTGGGCAACCTGGGGACCTGCGGGGACTCTGAGCAGACAGGAGACTCAGGGCAGCACCTGGAGGCCTTGCCTTGGGATGGGGTGGAGCTTTTGTCTGGTGCACCCAGCAAGTGTCCACAAGGCAGGTGGCCCCTGATTTGCCGCCTTCTGTGGTATTTTACCCTTACCTCAGACACAGACCCGGGAAGCCTCAGACAGCCTTGGTCAAGACGTGGCCCTGATTTTGCAGCCTGGGTGGGCAGGCATGACCTCAGATAACCCCACAGCAGCTTCCCCGGCAAGACCTCTGGACTGTGGACGTGGGCGGAGGCCTGGGGGCTGCCCAGGGGTCCCCACAGCCCAGAGGAGGGACCATGCAGCACCTTGATATGCTTGCTGTCAAGATGCCTGAGCTCCAGTCCCACCACTGGGTGGGCTCAGCGCCAAATCCAGTGACCGTCAGAAACATGGGGGCCCCCTCACCCCCGCAGCGGCCGGGACCCAGGACCCAGGATGAGTCAAGAGCCAGCATGTCCCTACCCTGGACCTGCTCTGATGACTGAGTCCTGGGGCTGAGCATCTGGGACGGAGGAAGGAGGGGAGAAAAGTCAGCAGGGAAGGGCAGAAGGCTGCACCCACCAAAGCTGTGAGCCGTCGGCCTGGATCTTAGCGCGGTTTGCTCGGCTGTACGTTACAAATAAATACAAGGGACTCTTTCACCATCGATTCCTTATGGAGTGTTGAGAAAACATCCGCTGTCCTTAGCAGACAGTATTATTATAACCATTATTATGATGGTGACGACTTTTTACCGCACGGGGTCTACTGGACGGCGACATAGCCCCAGACCTCCCCCTAGGGCCCCAACACCTGGCCATGAGCAGCGCTGGCCAGGCCATGTTGGGACCTGAGACAGAAGGAAAAATGTGCACCCTGTCTGGACGCTTTTAGGTACGTTTTTAATAGTTTTCCTGGAACGCTGACGTATTTGAGAAAGATACTGAACAACTTAAAAGAGGATATATTAAAACTCACAATGTTAAGTTTAAATATTTTATTTATACCAAAAAGAAAATTTATTATCATTTAACTATCAGATTTAATAGAATGGAAATAAAGGCATCAATATTTTCAAAATGGGTTTCTGGAAAAAATTAACCATCAACTGAAAACAAGACATGAAAATGAGCATATGGGTGTACACGTGGGAAGACAAGAAATGCATGGGCACGTGTGGGGGACAGAACGACGCTGTCACAAGAGCCAGATGGTGGAAACCACGCAGCGCCCATCAGCTACCGAGCAGACCAGACGTGGCCCGTCCACAAACAGCGCATGACTCAGCCATGAAGGGAGCTCAGCTTGATGCAGTCTGCCCCATGGGACCATCTGGGCCACATCGACCATGTGCAGGAAGCCGCCCGACAGACACCCATTGCGGGATGCTGCTCCACGAACAGCCCAGGAGAGGCGAGTCCTCAGACGGGACCCAGGTGCTTGGGTGCTGGGGGCTGGGCAGGGAGTGGCTGCTCATGACGGAACGTTCTGGAACTAGGGACAGTCGCATTGAGAACTCACTAAAGGCCACTGAGCTGTTCACAGTGAAATGACTGATTTTATGGGGCTTCCACCTGACCGAGTTATTTTTTTTCAGATGTCTCACGCGCGAACAGGCAATTGGGTTAGGATTGGCGGGATGGTAAGCCCGGTGACTGGGCCCAGCAGGGACAGCACACGTTCCCAGCGGCAGGCTGGAGACGCCGCTCCGCACACAAGGTGCCCGCCCCCCGCCCTCCGCCACGGACGGCAGGAAGGACTGGAGACGGCAGACCCCGCGGAGCTGGACTCCCATTCTGTTCACCCGCTTCAGCCCTGACCTCGGGCCTCTGACCCACGCTCTCGCCATGAAATCAACAGAAGGAAGAGCCACAAACGCGGCCGCGGCCGGCCCCCCGGCCCCCCAGCCCCTCGGTTCCTGTGTCCAGTGCCCGGCCCAACACTTGGCACGTGGTCCCCTCGCGGCTTTCCTCTATCAAGACACATCGTTTCCTGGACCTGCCCGCAGAGAAGAGGTGAATGAGCACGACAGCGGCCACCAGACGACGTCTTCAGCCCCAGCTACGTAAAATCAAGACGGCTCGGAGGGCGTGGGCGCACAGGAAAGCATTCCTCCCATGGCTCACGCGCTGGAACAAGGCAGCGTCCGTGAGCCTGCCGGTTCACAAAGCGCAGTTTCTCGCAGGAACCCTCTGCATCTCCACAGCTCTTGACCAGCATGCAGCCCAGAGGGGCGTCAGCCCCCGGGGTCCCCTCCGAGGCTGCGGAAGGGAAGCTGGGCCACGTTGCACCCCGGAGGAGGAGGCAGGGGCGTTTGTCTCCTTGGCCCCAGCCTCTGCACCCTCACATGCACCAAGCAGCTCGAAAATCCGCAGCCGGCCTCGCACGTGGGCCATAGTGGGTGTAACTTGGACAAGTGGTTGGTGTGGTGAAGTCCCTGGACATCGTTAGCTGATTCCGCCTCCAGGAGGGGCAGCTGTTGGTGCATGCCCCCAGTCCCGCTCAGCTCTGTCCTCTGACCACTCAGGGCTTGGCCGCTCTGCCCACCCTGACTCCCTGGCCGTGTCCCCTTGGCCTGCTGCAGAAGAACATCTGGGAAAGAAGATCCACGGTCATGTGACCAAGTCACGCATGTCCCCAACCCGGAAAACCTACAAGGGGGGGAACGCCTTCGGCCCTCTGGGGCGGGCCTGCCATGCGCCGAGGACGAGGGGACCTCCATTCTGCCTCTGAAGGAACCGGAAGGCGCTGGCCTCTAGTACCGAGTTGCTGCGCCTCGTCAGTAACAGGCTCCAAGTGGCGAAGCAGATCCAGGGACGTCCTGCTTTCCTTCTGCCGTGAGCCGGGCCACGCGGGAGCCGGGAGGCAGGGCCTGAGCCAGTGGCCTGCGCCTGCTTTCACCCCTCGGGGCAGGCCTGGCTGGAGGTCTGAGGTGCCCCGGGTACTGAACATGAGCAAATCCCTCCCGCACGCCGGCCATGACAGGGTCACGGGTCACGGGGGTGCGGTGGGTGATAGGGGCGTTCTCGCTATGAATTCTAAGAACTGGACCAGACTCTCTGGCTTCATCTGGAGCTGTTTTACAGACACCATGGTCCACGTGTCGATTCTCAGCTGCCAAACAGAAATCCCAACAAGGATCCCCTTCTTTTCTTTTAAGCCTCAAAGAAGGAATTGTCCAGCAAACAGACCGTCTGTGAAAACAAGTGGTCCCTGGGCATCTCCACGCTCACATTCAAACCAGCTGTATCAGCTTCCCGATCCTTTCATTAATGAGTTAATAGATCTTTGACACTTTTCATTCTATGTTTGTGTGACAGTCAAGTTTCGAGACTTGAAAAACTACACTTTGTCAGATACCCGTGAGACAGGACAGACCATGACCCGAAGGCAGTTTGGGACAGGAGTGTCCAGAGACGGGTCCGCTCCGGGCTCTGCAGTCCTCAGGAAGTGCACAGACTCTCCTCGCCCTGTATCCCGCCAGCTGCGCCCCCACGTGACACGTTGAAGTCCTGACCCTCCGCAGCTCAGGTGCAGGGGAGTTTGCTCACTGGAGCAGGTGAGTGGGGTGAGCTTGAATCCCACAGGACAGGTGTCCTGAAGGAAGGGACGGGACACCAGAGGGAGAGAGAAGTTACGTGCCTCCAAGCCCAGGATTCCAGCAGGCTGCAGGAGCTGGAAGAGTCAGGAAGGGCCCCCAAGCCCCTGGCGGGACGACAGCCCTGCAGCACCTTGGTTCCGGACTGGTGGCTCCAGAACGGGAGAATATACGTTCCTGCTCTTTGAGGTAGCCCGCCTCCCACCCCCGTCTGTGGTCCTTGGCCGCGGCGGCCCTGAGACACTGACGGGTCAGTGTACAAGACCTTTGGAGTCCGGCTGGCTGTGCGGAGAGGGGGTGCAGGTCACCACGCAGCCTGGAAGGTGACCGCTGGGTGGCCGGCCCCAGAGACTGAGGGGGGACCAGCTGGGTCAATGTCAAAGGCTCCCACAGCTGCTGTAAATGTTTGGATGCGCTCTAATATTTTCAGGTCTTTTCAAATTCGAAGTCAGAGCAGTTTTTAACTTTGATTGAAGCAAAAAGCTCCTCAGGCTCAGCACTTGTGGGGGACCACACCTCGGTTTGCTGGGTGTCTGTTGAAGCGAAGTGACCAGCACTCATATCCAGGGTCCACTTCCGTCACGAGTGTCCTCAAACCTGAGGTCATGGCACTGCTCTCACCCTCCCAGACGGCCTGCTCACCTCTGTGATGGTTTGAAGCCAGAGGGGAAGGGTGCTGCCACTGCAGAGCGGGGCCCCGTTCTTTCCCCTGGAAGGGGGGGCGGGAGGGAGGCCTCCTTCCCAGAGGGCCAGACCCCATCCCACCTCAGGCCCACCTACTTGGTTTCCCTCCCTCATCGAAGAAAGAAGGCTTTTGAGAGTTTTGGGGACTGGGTAAGTCTCTTGTGATTGCTGCCCTCCTCGTTTCTATCAGGGGAACCGAGGGAGAGAGCGCTTCACGGCCCCTAAATGGCAGGCACCTGCTGCGGGAGCCCACTCTCCCAGAGACGCCAGAGGGTGACAACACTCCAACCCCCTGGGCGGCCTCGCGCACTGGGCTTGGGCTCAGAACTCACTGCAGGGCTTCTGCAGAAAAATCCAAAATCACCTCTGATTTTGTGGAAGCAAATGAACTGTCTCTGTCTTCAGAGGCAGTTTGCTTACCGGCATAGTTTTCTCCATGAATAAACTAAGTCACATGACTTTCAAAGATCCTGATGGCTGTTTGCAGACAAAAGATGGGACAATCAGAAAAGTTGTCCGTAATTCTCGGGGGAAGAACCACGGGACACTTGTGCCCCCGCCCCCGGGCCCGCAGCTGGTCACCTCCAAGCCGCAAGGGTGGGGCTCCCAGCCAGGGCCGCCGACAGCACAGTCAAGCCCTGCCCTGCATGGTCCTTCTCCTCTACAGGGAGGAGTCCAGCCCCAGCCTCTCAGGACACAGCAAACCCTTCGGGCACAGGTCCCAGGTAATGAGCACCTCAGTGTCCCCTGGGGGCCAGGGGCAGACGTTGCCCTTGGAACTGTGTGGAGGGGTTTCTGGGGCCTTTTCTAGAAGCTGGGGACCAGACCACTCGCCCCCACCCCTACACCCCGCCTCGGGCGGGTCATCCTCTGGGGTGGGCCGTCTCGGGTGCTGGAGGGCGTTGAGCAGCACCCTGGCTCCCCCCATCCAGTGCTAATAGCACCCTGCCAGGCAGGACGCACAAAACCGCCTGCAGATATCTCCCTGTGGCCCCCGGGGCCGCCCCCATGGAGATCCTTGCACTGATGCTGTGGAGAGCAAGCAAACAGGGCACGTGAAGAGTGCACTCCTGCTTCATGTTATACACAGTATGTTGCAAAAGGACTTGGGGAGCCTGGGTGGCTCAGTCGGTTAAACACCTGACTCCTGATTTTGGCTGGGCTGGTGATCTCGGGGTCGTGGGATCAGGCCCCGCTCGGGCTCTGCAGTGAGTGCGGAGCCTGCTTAGGATTCTCTTTCTCCCTCTTCCCCTCCCAGCTCACACTTGCTCTTCTCTAAACAAAAATAAAAACAAAACAAAAAAGGATTTCTTTCAGAGCCAGGGACTAAGGTTTACTCTCGAAACCTGGGATTGGATTAGCTTCACCATTATTTACTTCATTATCACAGTAGCCAGAATCCCTAAAACTCTCACTTTTAACAAGCCTGCCCAGCAGGTCAGGGTGACAGTAACAGTAAGAACAGGGGTCATCAGAACGGGGAATGTGGTTGAAAGCTATGCCCAGGCCCTCGACCAAGGGTTCCATCTGCATCCACTGTTCCCATCCTCAGGACAGCACTATTGGCCCCTTTTACAGGCGGAGAGACTGAGGCAGGGAGAAGTGGAGTCCCACAGACACAGGACCTCTGGGCCCACCCGCCCACAAGCACACAGGCGGTGGATGAGGAAGGAAGGGGGCTGACCGCGCATCATGGGAACCATGGGCTAGAGAAAGCTGTCAGGGTCATCGCCCAAAGAACGGGGTCTCCAGAGGTTAAGACTCTGGCTTGCCACAGAGCTGGCGCGTTGCTAATGACACAGGGAAGTGTTTGCGTGTGGCCCCGGGCCACGGGGTCTCTCATCTGTCAGCTGGGGAGAACCCCACATCTTCCTGCCTCCTGCCCCTGTAGTCACGGTCAACAGCAGGATACATAAACCGTGGGAGTGTGGAGATCTGAGCAAATGTAAGACTTCACTTCTCCGCTGAGGAACCAACCACTCTCGGGGCTGAGGGGACCCCCGCGCCCACGCTGCGGCCCTGTCTCTGCCCCAGGCAGACACGAGGGGTGGGTTCAGCGCAGGAAGCAGAGACGATCGCAGCCTCATCTCAGTCTGGGACAGCACCCACCCCAGCACCCTGGAGAGTCCTGGAAATGTCCGTATTCCAACAAATAGCAACGAACAGATTGTTGGACCACACTGCAATTCTGGGAGCCACAGAAAGGGGATGGGAGGCTGAAGGGGGTGAAGCGAACCCCAGATGCACAGACGGGTGTGCAAGCTTGCCCACGGGCGGGGGTCCACAGCCCCGCTCGCTCCTCTCCCACACCAGCACACAGTGAACAGCTGCTTGAGCCGCCGGGCGCCTCCCAACCACCTTCCCTGCTTTCCTGCACCCTGGTTTCACGGGCCCCCCACTGCGATCTGCCACCGGCCGTCCCAGCTCTTCCCTCTGTGGGCCGGGTTGCCTTGATGCCCGAGGAGACAAGAGCAGATTCCTCCTGGACCCTTCCTACAGTCAGACTTGTAAGGGACCCACAACAGCAGGGACTAGGCTATTTCATGTTACTTTACTCAATCTAAGATCCACTTGAAGTGTATTCGGTTACTTCACTAACAGTAGTTACTGGAGATGCTAACTGGGTACAAGAAGATGAACATTTCCGAGTGCACCTTTGTCACAATAATAAAAGTGAGAGTGCACACGTAGTTGTGAGGCAATGGAGGGGCTCAGAAGCTGGACGAGGAAGCTCGCATAACCAACACTCCGTCAGATGTCACTGCAGCACAAACCCCACAAGGTCATGCCCGCATTTCCAGTCATTAAAACATACATTTAAGCCAACTTACCTACTTTTCCAACAAATATTTTTATCAGCCAGAGGGGGAAAATTCTTCTGAAAATGTTATTGTTCTGGAAGCTCTATAAATTCGTATTACGGTGCACTCGTCTACACCTCCAATACAAAATGCTTTTCTTCTAGATAAAGGACATCCATTGCATTTTGCCTGCCCAGCACTTTTCCTTTTAGGAGCTCTTCCCTGCCCCGAAGGGCTGTCGATCACACAGCACGTTCCCAAATTGCAGCTGTGCACACACGTGGCCGGGAGTGGGAACACGGCCCCGCGACTGCAGCAGGAGGCCTGCCTGAGGAGCCTCTGGGCGTGACGATGTTGCTGGCTTTTGCAGCTGCCCCGTGCCTACCACTCACACAGGAAACGTTAACTGCAGGACAGCGAGAGGCTGGGTCATGCTACTGCCAGGACCTTGAGGTCAGCACAGGCCTGGGCTGGTCAGTGACCCAAACCAGCACATTCCCATTTGCAGTGTAAGCACATCTGTGTTGGGTTTGTGTACATGTAGGACTGGCCCTAATGCACATGTCACTGACACGCGCAAGTCTTAGGGCAGCTACCCCTGGGCAATGACATGAGAGGGCAGGTGCATCAGGATGACTGTGGCAAAACAGTTATGCCCTAGGATGATGCTTTCTCCCCAGACCTGCAAGTCACAGAGGAGATCCCATCTGACTGTCCTGGGCATGGAACCCTTGTCTGTCCAGCTGCACCCCCACGCTTCCTGTGGTCCTCAGCCTCCACGAGGTTCCCCTGTCCGGGCAGTTCTCCTGTGCTGGCTTGAAGATAGGAATGTCTTTGGATTGGTTAGCGGGAGCCCCTCCAGCTACCATCTACTTTGTTAGTCAGATGAAGGAGGAGTTGACCAGGCTAGAGTAGACACCCTTACCTGGAAACAGATGTTGTTTCTACGTGAAGATCACTACGGCATTCTATAAAACCACCTATGTGGGAACATTGGTACAAAACCCATTGTAAGTCACAGGCTGCAAAGGGTTCCCCCAGGTGCAGTGTAGGGGAGTAACCATCTTGGGATGCCCCGAGCTGAGGGGGTCTGGGACCTAGGACTTTTGATTTTAAAACTGGGAACATCCCTGAAACACTGGGACCAGTTTGTCCCCTCGGGGAAGACCCTGAAGGACTTATCCATGAAAGGAATTCCATCCTAATGAGGTCTGACCACCGTCATTCACTACGGTAAGTAGTGTTTTGCAAACTTTTTGACCACAGCCCTCAGTAATAAATATATTTTACATCATGATCCAGTCCACACTCACAAAAACAGGTATTGTAGAAATAAAGAACTCATATCCAATAAAACTCTGCATCATTAAAAACCACTGGTTAACAAAACACTAAATTTTGTTAAATTAAGAACCCACTGGGGGTGCCTGGGTGGCTTAGTCAGTTGGGCATCCAACTCTTTATTTCAGCTTGGGTCGTGGTCTCGGGGTCGTGGGGTCGAGCCTCATGCTGGGCTCCACGCTCAGCAGGGAGTCTGCTTAGGATGCTCTCTCTCCCTCTCCCTCTGCCCCTTCCCCTGCTCTTGCTCTCTCTATAATTAATTAATTAATTAATTAATTAATTAATTAATTAAATCTTTTAAAAAACCCACTAAATCAGTGGGTTGCAAAACATACTTTAAAGAAAAAAAAAACATTAAAATATGACTGGGGACTTCTGCTTCTGGACAAGATAGAGTAACAGAGACCAGATTTACCTTCCTGCCTGGGACAACTGAACAACCAGACAAATATATGAAATAACAGTTTTTGATACACTAGTAATTAGATAACAAAGGAGTGAACCCTAAGGGACAGGAAATAAATGAGGTGGGCCCTGGGATTGCCAAGGTCACTGGCTAGACAGAGAGGTGAGGTTGCTGGGCATGGAGAAGCCGCCCATGTGGAGCCGCCAACCGCCAAGGAAGGAGAGGGCTGTGCAGAGAGACCTGCAGAGACCCCTCAGGTCTTCAGCTGATCATCACAAGGAGACGAAGGTGGGCCAGACTCAGCTATGATGTTCAACAGGTTAGGTGCATTGCATGCATTTTTAACTTATGATATTTTCAATGTATGCTGGGTTTACCAAGATATAATCCCATTGTAAGTTGAGGAAGATTTGTATTAGAAAGATGTAAAATTTCAAGTTGATGACCTCAGCTTCTATCTTAAGAAACTAGATAAAGAAAAGAAAATGAAATGCAGTGTAAAGAGAAGAAAGAAAATGATAAAAATTAGGTTGCATAATGATAAAATGGAAAACAGAAAAATAATAGAGAAATAACATTAAACCAAAAGCTGGTTATTTGAGAGGCAACAATTGTTGCCTCTCTAGCCAGAATGATGCAGACAAAAAGAGAAAAGACACAAATTATCAATATTGAGAATGAGAGAGGTGTCATCACTACAGATCTGCAAATATTAAAGGAATATTATGAGTAACTTTATGCCAATATATTCAATCACTTAGATGAAATAGCAAATGTCTTCAAAGGCACAAACTACCAAAGCTCACTCATGAAGAAACAGATAATCCAAATAACCTTATATCTGTGAAAGAAATTGAATTTATACCTTCCCACAAAGAAAATTCCAGGTATGCATGGCATTACTGATAAACTTCGTCAATCATTTACGGAATAAATAACACAAATTCTTCACAAACTCTTCCATTAAACTGAATAGGAGGAAGCACTTAACAACTCATTCTATGAGGCCAGGCTTTCTTGGGCACAAACCAGATAAAGACAAGACAAGACAAGAAAATACTCTTGGGATGCCTGGGTGGCTCAGTCAGTTAAGCATCTGCCTTCAGCTCAGGTCCTGGGAGGGAGTCCCGCATCGGGCTCCCTGCTCAGCAGGGAGCCTGCTTCTCCCTCTCCCTCTGCCTGCCACTTCCCCTGCCTGTGCTCTCTCTCTCTCTCTGTCAAATAAATTAATAAAATCTTTTAAAAAAAAGAAAGAAAATACTCTTATAAACTCTCAAATATTAACTAATACATCATAACCAAGTGAGGTTCTTCCCAGGGATGCAAGGTTGACTTGACATTGGAAAATCAATCAAGGTAATTCACATATTAATGAGTGAAAAAAGAAAAAAAATATGATTGTTTCAACAGATGCAGAAAAAGCATTTGACAAAATCCAATATCCATTTCTTTCTTTTTATTTTTTAAATTTTTTTCCAATATCCATTTCTAATGAAAAAAACTCAGAAAACTAGAAATGGAAGCTCATCTTGATGAAAAGCATCTATGAAAATCCTACAGCTAACATCATACTTAATGGTGAAAGACTGAATTGTTTCCACCTAGCATCAGGATCCACTGTCACCATTTCTAGTCAACATTGTAGTGGAGGTTGCTAGACAGTCAATAAGGCAAGAAAAGAAGTAAAAAGCACCCAGATTTGAAAGAAGATTTGCTATATTTACAGACAACATGATCATCTATGTAAAAAATTCTATTGAATCTACCTAAAAACATTGAAACTAATAGTTTAGTTAAGCAAAGTTGTAGGATAAAAGATAAATATACAAAAAGCAAATATTTAAACAATCAGAAATTGAAATTGTAAAATTCCATTTACAATAGGATGGAAAAATGTGAAATATGTGGGAATGAATTCAAAGTGGATGATAGTTTTAAATGTAAAACGTAAATCTATAAAACTTCTGGAAGAAAATATTTGTGACCTTGGGTTAGGAAAATATAATTTGAAAAGCAGAATTCATTAAAAATAATAATAATAAACTGTACTTCAAAATTAAGAAGAGAAAGCAGAGTTTCATTGTTTAATAGAATGAAAAACCAAGTCACAGACTGGAATAAATGTTTGCAAATCACAGTCTGACACAGGACTTGTGTCCAGAAGATTTAAACAACTCTTAAAACTCAGAAAAATAAGTCAATAATTGGAAAAACAAGGTAAAAAACAAAAGATAATAAAATTTAAATGGACATTTCACCAAAGAATATATTTGGATGGCAATAAGCACGTTAAAATTTGCTCAACATCATTAGTTATTAGAAAAATGCAAATTCACGTCACAAGGGAATACCACTGCAGACCTGCTAGGATGGCTAAAATTAAAAAGACTAACCATGGCAAGTGTGCGTGGGATATGGAGCAACTGAAACCCCCACATAAATATGGGTGGAAACATAAAATGGTAATTCACTTTGACAAAGTTTGTCAGTTTCTTAAAAAGTTAGTCCAATGTCACATCCTCCATATTTCCTCAAGAGAAATAAAAGCTTATGTGCATACAGTAACTTATACACAAATGCTCACAGCCGCCTTATTGGTAATAATCAATAACTGGAAACGAGCCAATGTCCAGCAGCCGGCAGGTTCTAAGCAAACTGTGGCATATCCATACAAGGGAATACTACCAAAAAAAAAAAAAAAAGGAATAAACTATTGATACAGGCAACAATGTAGGTGAATCTGAGAATAAAAATGCCTAGTGAAAAGCCAGACAAAAAGCACATACTGTATGATTCCTTTTATGTAAAATTCCAGAAAATGCAAACTTTTCTATAGTGACAGAGAGTGAGCCAGTGATTTTGCCTGGGAATGGAGGTGAGGGTGGGGCGGGGACACTCAGGAGGGTGGAATTACCAAAGAGCACCAGGAAATGTTTTTAAGTGATGGGTATGCTCTTATCTTGATCGTGGGGGTGGTTTGACAGATAAACCCATTCATCATAGATATGTCAAAACTTATGCAGCTTATATTTCCCCATGCCTCAATGAAGCTGCTTTAAAAACAAAGAAACCCTAATATGATTGATTTGGTCAGCACCCAGCACACTGCCTTTTAAGACAAAATGGCAAGTACTCAACTCAGTTTATTGAGTGGATACATAAGGGAATGGTCTTAGTGCCTTGAAATCATCATCACCTACAGATGAGATGGCGGAAGGGAGAAGGCAGAACTTTCATTTCCCTACAAATACGTCATTTCCTATACCCCCACTTTGACCCCACTTCACACTTTCATCCCATTTTGTCCCTGGCTAGAGAAGCCACTGGCTTTCCTTCTCTGACCACAGAGGGTTGATAGTCCATACAGAGCATCTATGGCCCTGGGTCTAACTTCCTCTTGTGGAGGTGAGCTCTCTACTTCATCATCATTATTTCAGGGTATATAATAGAGTGCCTGACAACTCTTTCCAGCTTTGGAAGTCATTATTCAAATTGTTTCTTATCTATTTTCTGTTTCTGCCTTAGTGGGAGTTTTCTGCATTGGTAACAGAGTTAGCTTGGGTCAGCCACTTCCCTTGCCCCCTGCATTTGCTTCCTGCATTCCACAGTGATCAAAATGGTCAGGTGAGTGTGAAGACATTTTATTAAACCAAGTCTCTACATCATGGGAGGTGTTGGGGTTATTGAGATACCAACTCAGTACAACGGGTGAATGGGGAAGAGGGAGGAGGGGCTTGAGGTCCAGGTTAACAGGTCAAGGCCCTTCCTGGACGGATGATGCTAATGCATGGTCACCTGAAGCACTGAGGCCACACCCAGTGTCCCTCCCAGAGGGACATAGAGAGGCTGTGACACTCACTCTTACTGGGATCAAACTCTGAGAATTGCAAGAACTCTATAAACTCTCTTCACCAAACACACACAAATAAGAAATAATTGCACACACTTCCTGAAATCTGTCCATGGGCCAGGGGTCTGGAACCCTAGGAAATAACAAAAGTGCAATTAATTAATTAAAGATCTGTGTAAATACACACTCGAGAATGTATCGCCCCACCCAGATTTTTGAAACCAGCGCTCCTCCTTAAGAACAACATGCAGGAAATTTAATGTACTGTTCTTTCTAAGCCCATGGCCTTGCAGGGTGCTTTCATCACTTGCTGGCCAAGGAGGGAGAGAGAGCTTTGCAGCTGAGGATCACAGGTGCAGACGACCTACCTATTAAAGTGTTAATGCTCTTTGAAGAGGGCTTTCATCAAAGTTCAACTCCCCAAATTTAACATATTAATGCTCATTAACCCCACCTTCAAACCTTGACCTCAAAGAATCCACAGCAATGACATTTCATTCCCACACTACAGAAGGTGAGGAGAAACTGAGGTCTAGACTCTCAACGTTGAGCCCACAAATAAGATGACCACGCATTTGGGGTGCGGGGGCAGGTCCCAGCGGGGCCCTGCGGAGGGCGGTGTCCAGGCCCCTTCTCCCGCGCCGCTGGGCTCCCTGCCGGCTTCGGCCCCCCGTGAGTGGGCTGCTATGTTTTGGTTGTGGTTGGTTGTGTGTGTTTTGCCCGTGACTTTGCGAAATATCCCGGACGAGAGACAGAAAGTCTTGGTCTCTGAGAACTAGCACAATGTTGCTTTCAGCTTAAGTATCTACTGGGAAACCTCAAGGTTTTCAATGTCATCATTATGGGAAACAGAGATTACAAAAGGAAATAATTTCATCTCACTCCCTGGACTTCGCTGGGATTGGGTGTGACCTCAGTTTAGCTTTTCTTTGATGGTTTTAAGTCTTGAGAAAATGTGCTCAAGAATGAAGAATCCAAAAACGATGCGGTAGATTTGGGTTGGGGGTGGCGATGGGGGGCGAGGACGGGGTTTCAGTCTGGTACCTGGTCGGTCACCTTGTACCTGGCTGTTATTTCTTCTTCCCGTTTACCCCAGCCCCGATTAGATACCGCTCGAAGCAGCCACGTCCGCGGGACCCGTTCCCCCGGGGTCTCTGGTCTTCGTGGCGAAAACCTGCTCCCGCGCCGGGCGCGGGTGGGAGCCGGCGCGCCCCGCCCCCGCGCGGCCCCGAGGCCGGTCCTGCCCGCGCG
>NC_058405.1:440375-455057 GCF_002201575.2 Neomonachus schauinslandi
GCTCGCCCCGGCCCGGCCCCGCCATGCCGCCGCCGCCCGGGCCCGCCGCCGCCCTGGGCACCGCGCTCCTGTTGCTCCTGCTGGCCTCCGAGTCCGCGCACAGTGAGTACCAAGCGGGGTCGCGGCGCGGGCCGGGCCGGGAGTCCCCCTTCCCGCCCCAAAGGACCCCGCCGCCCCCAGGTGCCAGGGGAGCGCCGGTGCCTGCTCCGCGCGCCCCCCGGGCCCGCGCGCTGCCGCAGCATCCCCCGGCAGGCGGCTGGGAGGACTGCGCGTGCGGGGCGGGGTTGACGGCGTGTCCCGGTTCTGTCCCCGCTCTCTCCCGGCGCCGTCCTCCCGCCCGCGTTCGGGCAGCCGTGATGCTGCGGGCGCGCGAGGCGGCGCAGTTCCTGCGGCCCCGGCAGCGACGCGCCTACCAGGTCTTCGAGGAGGCCAAGCAGGGCCACCTGGAGAGGGAGTGCATTGAGGAGCTGTGCAGCCAGGAGGAGGCCCGGGAGGTGTTCGAGAACGACCCCGAGACGGTGAGCGCGCGGGCGCCTTGGGATTCGGGGCTGTGTGGGACCGTGGTGCGGAGCGTTGGGGCCGCCAGGGCACCCGGGGCGCTGTCCCCGCAGCGCCGCACGGGGAAAACCTGGTCCGTGCGCACTGCTGGGTGCGCATTGCTGCTGAGCCTCGGGGTTGCTCCCCGCAGACTTCCCTTCCCCCACTGCGCAGTGAGCCACTCATGTTGGGGGGACCCTGCTGCGGTCAGGTCTCACATCCAGAATCCTTGAACACCGTTTGGGCATGGAGGAAGCACAGGGCCATAGGGGTCCCCTGTCCCACCCTCAAGCCTGCGCCACATCTTTTGAGCCCCATTCCTCCTGGTGACTCCAGGGGCTCCCACAGTTGTTAGCAGATGTGTAAGTGGGTCCTCTTGAGACCCTCAGTTATCTTCCCCCAGCAGGCCTCTGGAGGCAGCCACTTTATTTATTTATTTAAAGATTTATTTATGAGAGAGAGAGAGAGAATCTCAAGCAGACTCCCAGCTGAGCCCGGAGCCCTACCCCGGGCTCCATCTCAGGACCCTGAAATCACCACCCTAGCTGAAACCAAGCGTCTACCCAGGCGCCCCTGAAGGCAGCCACTTTAAAGGAGATAGACAATAGACAACACCTCTACCGTTTTTAAGATGTAAAAGAAATACAGTGTTTAAAAGCCCAAACAGCTTCCTACCCCTCCCCACTCCATGGATTGGAAGTGAGGGGTGGGCTGCCCACAGCCCCTGGATCCTCCTCGAGGGGGATGGAGCGTGTGCTTGAAAGAGGAACTGAGAGATGTGGAGTCTGGAACTGCTTGCTACAGCAGGTCCCAAAATACCACTACAGGAATAGGACTAGAACATATGTGGGAGGGGTGGGCAGGAGGGCTGGGGTCGGGGGCCCAGCCAGGGCGACCTGCATGGGGCGCCTTTCAGCAAGGTGCTCTTTCGAAGCAGCTGGTGACTCCAGGAGCCTGGTTGTGCTGGCTCAGGACACATTTCTATTAATAATGTCCTTGGGGAATGTGGGGCGTCGGGCAGCCAACTGCAGGGAACAGCCCAAGTGTGGACTCAGCATCTGCTCAGGAGCCTGCCCTCTTGCCGGAGGGGACCCATAGGACCCTGCCTGTGTATCTGTCCCAGGGCAAATGCCTTTGGAAAGTGGGAGTGTGGAAATTGGATGGACTTTGTACCATGAGGTCAGGGTGATTTCACAGCTGTTTTTGGTTCTACCGGGATTTTTCTTTTAAAGAATTCTGGGATGAAATAAACCTTGCATGCAGTAAATGGATGGTTCTGTGTGGCCCATATAGGCTTTTATTTTTACTTGTATTTCTCACCCATGGGCATGACAACCCCTTTTCGGCCCTTTCTGAAGCAAGCTTTAACAGGATGGCCGGCCTCGAGCTGTTCTCCTTGGGCAAGTTGTTGCCATGGGGCTGCTCTGGGAAGGTTGTTTTCCCCAGGGCCACTGCCCTCCGAGTTCACAGCAGCATGGTTTCAATGTTGCTGTAAGGAACAGGGTTGCTGATCTTCTCTGGCCTGTTTTCCGGTTTCTTTAATGATGAATCCTGGTGGCCCCATGAGTCATTCCCTGCAGAGGATTGCCGAGGGCCTAGCAGCAGGGCTGTGTGCCTGGCCACCAGGCAGCTGCAGGATTGTGTGGCAGGTGCGGGGTGCTCCCCCACCCCAGACCCTGTACAGAGACCATGGAATAGGGCTTACAGGTGACAAGAGTTCGGGGCAACGAGGCTACCATCCACCCCAACCAGCTCGTGCCCAGCCAGGCCGCACTCACCCAGGACGGCAAGGCCCTGACCTGGCTTTTCCTTGTTGCCTGGACATACTGTGCATTAACCACAGTGTCCTTCCCAGAGCTTTAATCCCCTCTCTGGTTTTAATGGCTTTTATGTTTTAATGATAACTTTATTTACAAATGTCTGCTACAAAGGCAAGAAAAGGAAAGCATGCTCACAATACCGTGATTGTAACGCAATCCAGTGCTCTCTGGGTGCGTTCCTGTCTGGGACGTCACAGCCGCCCTTGCCTCCTAGGCCTGTCATCCCTACGGCCAGCCCAGCATGGACTTGTCAACTTCTCTCATAGCAAAGCCATCCATAACCATCCAGGATTCTGTCCTTACCAGCCCTTAGCTGCAGGAGTGCCTGCATCTTTCCCTTCATTTACCCGTTTCCCAGGTTAGCCCGGCTACTATGGTGTCTTCCCTCAAGGTCAGCTGGGTTGCAGACCCTTCATTTTAACCTGTTCTGGTGTAGACTGTAGTGAAGACCGTTTGCCTTGTTGTCTGGATTTGGCCCTTGGGCATGTGGAACGCTGGGAGCTGCCAGGCTAGGAACAGGGGTCCCCCTCACCACCGTGGGGGACTCTGGAAGTGGCCAGCCTGTCTTCAGTGGCTCAGTGGGAGCCACAGATGACCACCGGCCGGGGCTCTGGCTTTGGTGGAGGGGGTAACACTGCGCTTTCTTGCTGATTTCCTGCTGACGGAGAAGGCAGTTCTGCCCTCCTGGTCCATTCCCAGGGTTCTGGGGCACATGGGTGAGTGAGCCCAGGGAGGGAGTGGGGGAGCTCAGCCCTGCCGCCCAGGTGGGTGGGCTTGAGCCAGACCTGGAGCCAGCTCTGGGCTGCAAATGTACTTCCCGATATTTGGGGGCTTCTGCTAGAGCTCAGACTGCAAGCTGGGTGTTCCTGCCTGATCTGGATTGTTCCAGACTAGCCTATCTTCCTCTCTGGGAAGGGAAGTGACCTTCACAGCAGGTAGCTCCTAGCACAATGGCCCCTTCCTGGTTCCAGGGGTTATCACACACCTATGCTGGAAAGGAAGGGGACCTGGGGGGCCTTCCTGACTCCCAGGCATCCTGGCCACCCACCCGCTTCCCTCCTGGGGGCAGATGGTCTTCCCCCACACTCCTCAGGACCCGGGGGAGTGTCCTAGGCTCCCCATTGTTGCCACCACTAAACCTCCTCTGCAGGGCTCGGGCGGAGTTAGATTCCCTCCTTATCTGTTTCCTCTCACATGGTTACTCTCCCTGCCTGGCATTTCCCTCTCCTTCGCTTGTCTTCAGTCCAGCTTCCCACACAAGACCCCAGCTGTCTCTGAGATTCCCCTAAGCTCACCGGAGGCCAGCCCAGCGGAGTCACCTTCTACTTAAATCCTTTAAGGCAGGCGGGTTCCAGACGCCGGATGCCACTTCAGTAATCAGGCTTTGCTTCCGGAAAGGGTTCTGGACAAAAGACTTACCCCGCCTGACCTGCCACACAGATGCATTTCTATACCTCACAGCGCCTGGGAGTCTGGCCCTCGCAGCCAGCCGCAGCCTGGTGGTACGAGAAAAATTCCAGGCCCTAGTTCTTGACCCATCACCTCGTTTAATTGGAGCTACAAACTATTCACAACACTCAAGCACAGGCCAGAGGGTAGGTGTGTGACCACTGGCCTGTGCTTGAGCTCACACGAGTCCACCCTCCCCAGTCTCTGTCCATCTCTGTCTCTCAGATGTGGGGGGACCCGGTGGTGGTGGCGGAGGGTCAGCTTCAAAGCGCTGCAGCATTGGCCTCCAAGGACACCTGTCTTCCTGAGACCCCCCTTCTTTAGGGACAGCTTGGGGACAGGCATCCCTATGGAGAGGAAAGCTTCTCCCTCAAGTCGCCCCTCGTTGGGGTGGCCCCAGCAGGAGGGCAGAGAGGAAGGAAGAAGGGACCTCGTTACCCCCAGTGACTTGCCTCTGCAGTGCGGGTGCCCTGGCTAGGGAGGTGACACCCTGGCTGGGCCTCCACCATAGCCTCTAGCTGCCCCCTTGCCCCACCCCCCACGCACAGCTACACACACACTCTTCTCTGTGTGACCTTGGGGTGGCCTGCACACCTCACCCTACACAGGCCCAGCCCGTCTCCTTCCTTGGGGTCCTCCTGCTCCCACTGACCCCTGTGGACTGAGGCCTCCCCTCCTGGACCCTCTCCTTCTTGGGCTTTCGGCCCTGGAAGGCCTTGGGGAAGCCAGTCCCAGGGGCTGGTCTTGCTTTGTCTGAGTTGGTTCCTGCTTCGCTCAGAGGCTGGTAGACAGGCCGGTGAGCCCAGCACGAGCAGGCCCGCTAACCCACTTTGTTGCCCCATATTCGTGTTACTCTCAGGAGTCTGTAGGGACTTACACTGGGCTCTCCAGCCTAATCACAGACCAGGCCCTGTGGATGGCATGTCGTGTCCTTGCCAGTGGGCTCAACATCTGCAGAAAACCAATTAAAGACGTTTTTGGAAAACACTGAACGTCTGCCTTTGTTATTTAGGAACAAAACAGCCTTTTAAGAATCTGATGCTGTTTGAGTCCGGTGCGGCCTGTTTCTTGAGAGTCCAAGTAGCTGGGGCCAGGCCATTCCAAACACTTCCCAGGCCGTCCCTTTGCTCCGGCACGGCTGGCAGGCACCCCGCTCTTTCCTCTTCCCTAAGTTCGGAAGCAGGGGCTGTTTCTGTGATGCAGCATCTATCGGGGCTCAGGGTGGTGTCGGACGTCAGCAGTGCTCGGTGCCTGGCAATGCGCATCCAAGAGCCCCCTGCAGACCCGGTGTGTGCTTCTAAGTTTTGGCCCTGACAGGGTACAGTTTGTTGAAAGTGTTATCCCTTTTCAGGAGTTGGAAGCAAAAGAACTCGGGAACCACATCAGGCCTGCTTCAGGTGATCACACCAATTACGAACGTATCGTTCAGATGAGATAGTGATGTGTGACTCTATTATTTGTTTTCTCAGACTTCATTTTCAGACTTGAGAATTATTCCTGGTATTAGTGCGCATGGTAATAACACACATTTTTCCACATCTGTCCCCCAAACCTGCCATCTAGACCCGGGTTGTGGGGGCCCCTTCTTGGAACATGCAGCGCTGTGGAAGTCACAGCTGGAATCAGCCAGCCCCTGGGGGCAGGCCTGTGAGGGCCACCCCTGCAGCTGCACGTCTCCGCATGGGGGCTGCTGAGGCCGGGCCGGCGCGTCCGCCCAGCACGGCGGGCATGGCTGGCGGCCTCAGGTGCAGCCCCCAGGCGACCCTCCGATTTGGACACACGTCTCTCTAGCACGATGCTTCCAACTGAGATGGAGGGACTTGTTAGGACGTTGCTGTTGGCGGTTGTCGGGGGCCAGTGGTGTGAGTCTGTGCAGCGGACCCCAGGTTCCAAGGCGGACCCGCCGTTTGTGACGGAAGGATCGCCTTGGGTCTGCCCCGAGCGCTTGCCGTGGCTGCAGGCCCTGGGCCGCTCCGCGTCCACACCATGCTTCTCCTGTGCCAGACGCACAGCGAAACACCTCACGAGCACACCATGATTTTGCGTGACTCTGGAGAGGCACCAAGATGCACTTAAACTTCCCTTTCCTAAACCAGGAACAAGCTTTGCAATAGCGTTGGTCACAGCGTCGTAGGATGTCGTGGTGGGCCCTCATTCCAGGTGCTCGAGAAGCTGAGGCCTGGGAATTTACGTGGGGACTTGTGCAAGTTAGCTCTTCAGTGGGAGGATGCAGATGGAAACTCAGGTCCCTGGGCCCCAAGGTCAGCATGTCAGCATGAAGCGGTTGACCTTCAGAGGTGAGAAGGGTCTACACTGCCTGCTACTGGGTGACTCCCACATGGTTATGTTTCATTCTGAAACTGGTTATGAAAAGGGCCCCAAGACCCCAGCTCTTCAGGGCTGTAGCCACTCCCTGGGACCCCACTGGCTCAGGCCCCTGTCCTTGTCGCCCCAGTGTGTGTTGGGCACTGGGGGATGGTCCTGGTGGCTGTGGGGGAGTGCGCAGCTGCAGGCCTCAGCTTTCAGCCCTACCACTGGGTGATGATGCCCAGGATTTTGTCCCACAGGAATTCCTAACAACAAACATGCACTTTAGTGTCTGAGGAAGGAAGAGGAACACCGCGGCCTTGTGGGGTGTTTCTGGGGCCTGCCCCCCTTGCAGGGCTGGCCCGGAGGTGCTCTGGGCTCGACAGGGGCTGGGGAGCTGCCCAGCAAGGGTAGGGGTGCCGTGTTTCCTTCTGGCTTGTGGAATGCTTAAGCAGGCACCGGGTTTGGAGACTTAGGAGATGAATTTGGGAGAAAGAAAGGAGAAAGAAGGATTTTGTGTGAACCATGCTTAGAGAAACATGCACAGACTGCGTGATGATGGCCTTGGGGATTGAGCCTCTCCATGCAGGCCAAGGGGCCTGAGCTTGCCCGCTGATAGCAGAGAATCTCTCTGAGAGCCATCGTATAAACAGTGAGACCTTGGTCGTGAGTTCCTCCAGTAAGGGCAAAAGCCGGAAAGAAAAAGCCTCAGTAAGAGCAATTCAAGTTGTCGTGACTTTGACAAGTTTTCCCTTAGAGGTCAAGTTTGCTAGCAAGACAACACGAAGGTCAAAGGATTAGTCAGTTTTTCTGACCCTTTCTTATGGAAAACGCCTTATATTTGTATCATGTAAATAAGCAAAGTTATTGTGACATACAAGCTTTGTTAAATAGTTTAAAGATTTTTGGAAGCAAAATTTCAGGCCGTTATTTATTAAAGGAAGTAATACATTCTTAATTTACTGAAAGATCGCGGCGCTGTTCTACTGTAATGTTTAAGTGCTGTCACATTGGGCAAATCCAGATAGAAGTCCTAGATAAGAGTCACGCTCAGCTGATACGGACCTGTCTCCGCTGTGCTGGCCGCGTGCGTCCTGTAAGTCCCCGGATGCGTCAGAGGGCAGGAATCTCAGACATTGGTGTGCACGGTGAGCCGCAGCATCACTGCTAAAAGGTGTCTCGGTTCCCCTGGTTCACCGCGTCCCTGCAAGGACCTCACTTGCCTCTGAGGGGCTCAAAGAGTTAAAGGAGATTTGGACATGAAGGTATTTACGAGCTGTCAGTTGCCAAGTTCTAGAATTTCCCAACAGCATGTGGTCCCATTCAGAAGCTACATCAGGGTTGACTGTGCTCAGTCCACACTCTGAGCCCAGGTAATGCTTCTGTCTTGATAAATGTACATGTTGACCGACTAGGCTTGTGTGGTTTTTGCCCATTTTTGGAAGGCAGATCTGCTCTCAGACTGTTGAGTCGGGTAGAGAGACCACCACAAACCCCACCAAGCCTCAGAAGAAGCCCAGGGGAAGAAGTGCACAGGATGGCCCTTGGAGGGGATTCTGGAGCTATGGGCTGGGCAGGCTGCTGGGCGAGTGAGCTTGCCCAGCTCATCAGTGCTTCTGGAGCTGGAATTCCAGAATGGACTGTCCTGAGATAGGGGAGGAGATGGGTGGCAGGTCAACAGCCCACAGGTGACTGCCCCGTGGGGAGGGTGGGCAGCTCCATGCTGTTCTTGACTTTTACCCTGAGGGGGCACAGACCCTGCCAGTCAGACTGGGGTCCCAGGGGTCATGCAGGGCAGAGGCTGATGGGAGGTTCTGCCCACAAATGGTAATTCTCAAGGATTTCACCAGCCACCTATTGTCCTTTTCTGCAGTTCCCTTCTTAGTGAAGGGACAATCTGGGTGACAACATAATTAAGGAGCAGAGACAGGGGAGGTCCTCTCATGAAAACACTGTCCTGTGGTTTCAGCTCACGTTAGACGAAAGTGGACGGAGCCTGTCCTTGGGCATAGGTTCCCGTGTTTATAAACCCTCAGGGAACAGGAGCATGGGAGAATGGTGTCTGACAGGAAGGCTGCGTTTGTTGGAGGCTTCAACTCTGTTTGCCCGGGGATGAGCTCTAGCAGGTGGGCTCTCGGCCAAGACAGCGCGCTGAGCCTCCTGGAACCAGGCACTCTCCCGTAGATGGGGTGTGAGCTCCACACAGGGCTGCTTCGCTCACGGACGACCCTTGCCAACAGTGGTGACAACTCAACTGAGTCTCACGTGCACCATGGCTCATCGCCCCCGGGGGGTGGGCCCTTGGTGTGAACGGCAGAAGGAAAGCTGGGCAAATGGCAGTTAATCGAAGGATCTAAGCTTT
Organism: Neomonachus schauinslandi; assembly: GCF_002201575.2. Lineage (NCBI taxonomy): Eukaryota > Metazoa > Chordata > Mammalia > Carnivora > Phocidae > Neomonachus > Neomonachus schauinslandi. The sequence continues at coordinate 448,851 of NC_058405.1, forward strand.
AAAAATGCACTGGCAGCTTGGAAGCTTAAGGAACCATAGTACTGATACTTCCAAGTTTTAAAATAGACAAGCTAAGAGCACTGATTTAGATTTTTCTCCCAGTGTGCTTATCTATGTTATAAGTAAAATTAAGAATCCAATACTTTGTCTAAGTCAGTGAAAATTGTAGGACTGTGTTTGCCTATTCATTCGTTCATCCATCCACTCTTCCATCTACCCACCCACCCATCCATCCACACTTCCATCTATCCACCATCTATCCATCCATCCATCCACTCTTCCATCCATCCACCCACCCATCCATCCATCCCCCCATTCACTCATTCTTCCATTCATTTATCATTCATTCACCTGTTTGGCAATGGCTCCTGAGGGCATTCAGGGGAACAGTCAGCTCCAGGCCAGGTACTGGGCAGATAGATGTTGTCCTTCCCCTCTGGGAGCTTCAGCTCACAGTTTAGCAGCCTGCAGTTTAGCTCACTCCCTTCTATCTTCAGCTGTTTAAGTAAAGCAGAAGCAAATCCCTGAGAAAAATGATTGCCAGGTGACAAATGGTCGCATTTCCAACCCCGGTGGTCCTGGCTATTGCCTACTCCTGACCCCACCCCAGTCCTCATGCAGCCCCATGCCAGGCCTTGCTCCTTATGTGGTCAAAAAGAAAGAGGGTAAGTTTGTAGGTCACTGATTCCTGGTTTTAAATCTGGTTGTCTGATCCCCATGGGGTAATGCTCATGAGAGTCAACCCAGCTCCTAAACCTCAGGCCACGGTTTATGTGTGGCCAGTTTGTGGTGCAGGTGGGGGCCAGCTCCTGTGTTTGGTGCCCTTCACTCATGGAGATTTTCATAGGTCCTCCTCTCTGGTCAGAACTTTGAAGGACAGTTGGAAATGTCTCTTTCTCTTGGGAGAAAGCATAGCGGTTTTAGGTGTATTTATCTCAGCTTTGTAGTTATTCAGGGTTAACCATCTCTGCCCTAGATTAGCAACCAAATTAGCATCATCCCCACCCCAAACAAATCTAGCGCACAAATTAGGATAAATTGTCACCAGGTTATGGCCCTGTGGTTTCAGAACCCACATTCCCGTAGGTGTGGTTAACTGAAGGGAGGTGCACATGTCTTTTCTCAGTGATGCTTTTCCACAACAATAGAACTCATTATTAAAACATATGACAAATAACTAGTAACAGTCATGGTTTTGAAAAATATAATAGAGCTTTCTGGAAAGCTGTGATAATGCCACCACTTACAACAACTGGGTACTCTGCCCACCGTTCCTCATTGTTTCCAGTCTGATTCTTGGTTTTCTGAGTGGACACATCATGCACCCATCCTAAATCTTTCCTTCAGAGCCAGAGCCGTTCCCTTTGTGACAAAGTCTGGGGCCTCTGTTGTCCTCTAAACCCAGAAGATACCACTGCCTGCCTGCCCTCGGCTGCGGGGGCTTTGTCAGGGCGCCCCTCCTCGCCGGCCTTCCTTGTCTGGGCGTTACCCGTCGGTGACTGAAAGCCACACAAAGACATGAGCGTGGCGGGCTGCCCCCACCCTGACCAGCACTGGCCTCCATCACATCTGCCTCAGTGGCGCCCTCACAACCGTCACACGAGCTGAAATAACAAACTCACTCTGACCAGGACTTTTCTTTTAAAGAAGTTGTGAGTCTTTTTAAACCACATCTTTACCAGAACATGACTTTCTGGAAACACATCTGAGGGCGTCTTTGCAAAGTGTCCCTGGCACCTCTGCCCGTGCTGTGGTAACTGGGGGGCTGGCCAGCCTGTGGGCAGCCCTGGGATCCCCTCTGCCTGTCACTGCAAAGGCAAGGCCAACCCTGGTCGGCGTGGTTCCGGTGACCATGTGCCGTCCAGAGCTCGTCCTGGCTTCCCGACCTTGGTTATACGCCACAGTGTGTTGTGAACATCCATCTGCCTGTCTCTGATAACGGGCTCGTTTAACCCACCATGCCGTGGTGGCGCAGGTCGGATGGAACAACCTACCCTCACAGATTCGTATGCACATGCAGCCGACACCCAGCAGCTGGTGAGGGCCGCTCCTGCATCGCTCGGTTCCATCAGGGGGCGCATCTACGGCCAAGCCGCTCTGTGATGGACCCTAAGTGGGATACGACAGTGGACGGGTGGGGGCTGCTTTAACCAGCCCGTGGCCTGGCGTCTGTGGCTGGGGCCACGGACCCTGGGGACAGTCCCAGCTGCTCCCTGCTGTGGCCAACACGAGTGGTCCTAGTATTGGACGGCCAACATGGACGATGCAGACCTCTTAATTTGCGTTCATGGGCAGAAGGACCCCAGCTTGCACCCTCCATACCTCATCTAACACCAATTTCTTTTACCAGTACAGTGGATGCAAATCAGTGCTCATGTGCTCATGGTCCCACCCAGGTCTGCACAGCTCTGGGAGGAGCCTGGTGTCCGCGAGGGTCTAGACGATTATACCCATGGCCATCCTCATCCTATGAGACACTTTACGCGGCACCACCTAGGTCCCTTAAATGACATCACTGTTGCTGCTTCCAGAAGGTCTAATCATATCAGCGGTTTTGCAAACATCATTCTGCAGAGCCCGCGTCAGCCGCCCGGGCTCTGCCCTCCCACTTCCTCTCCTCATGCCATGGTCTTCATGGCAGAAAGTGGCTTTCTGGGTGCTTCTCCTCTGCTGTTACTGGGCCAGCTGTGGAGAACCCCCCCCCCTTCCTCAGACACCTGTCTCCCTGGTGTCTGTCTCTGCCTGCTGGGGAGGAAGGCGAGGTCCCACTGCCCAGCTGCGCCGGGGGCTGTTTGGGGAGCCTCATACCGTGTCAGTAAACTCTTGCCCCTTCTTCTTCTTTTTCCGCAGGACTATTTTTATCCAAGATACTTAGGTAAGTGTACATCAGTGCTTCTGAAGTTGTCATAAGAGAATAGAGGGGTATATGTGTCACGTGTCCGAGACAGCTGAGCCAGCTCACGACCCACTTACTCCCGGAGGGGAGGCTGTAATCCCACAGTGGGTTTGGGACTACGTAGAGCATGCCGGTCAAAACACCGGTTTGTGTCTTTCACGCCACAGGATCCGTGTTAACCTCGATCCAGTGCCCTTATTTGCAAACAGCTTCTCGGCTCTGACTCCAGGCTTAACTTATTGTTTGGGAATGTGATTGATTTAGTGGGTCTCAGACATTTTGGTCTCAGGGTCTCTGCACTTCCAAAATTACTGAAGACCCCAAAGAACTTTTGTTCATGGGGGCTACATATGTTGATATTTGCCATATTATTAATCAGAACTGAGAACAGTAAAAACTGTTTTTGTTTAATTTGAGCAAGAAGGAATGTATGGGCAGACACCCCTGGCCACCGAGCAGGGATGTCACTGTGCTGGTGGCCTCTGGAGAGCTCCCCTGTGCACTTGGGAGAGAAAGTAAAAGGACAAATGACAGCCCAGTCTAACCTGGACAATGAGAAAGAGCCCCTGATTTCTCTAAGAACTGTTCCTTTAATTAATACCATTTTAAGAAATTTTTGGATGCATATCACTTAATAATGAGATAAATCTATTCCAGGGTCTTCCTTTTTAATTCTGTAAAGTGCATTTTGGTAAATTTTCCATTGGCCTTATATCCTCTTAGAGGTTCTTTCTCTGGGTCTATATCTGGCAACAAGCAAAGTGGACCCATAATTGGCCCTGAAAAGCCAGAAACCTGCCCGCTCCCAGGCTCCCTGTCGGCCTCCACAGGCCTGGCCCCTGGGTACTGGGGGTTTGCTTCCAGAGGCAAAGGGTGACCAGCTATCCCAGGAGTCCCCTCCAGGTTGCCCGGGCCCTCGTCCTCCTGGACATGGCATAGTACCAGGGACCCTACTGAAGGATGAGACGTGGCTCGACACTGTTGTGCACAAGTTCAAGTTTCTGGGCCCTTTCCTCTGCTCCTGTGTGCACACCTGGTTCATCAGATGGATGGTGCGGGTGTGCAAAGCAGAATGACTTTCAGAGTAAGGGCAGTGTTTCCAAATGGGGGTCCACTTGAAATTGAAGTTTAACTCTCTGATCGCGGTCAGAAAACTCCCCGAATGTTATCAGTGATCCTTCAGTGCCATAGCAGAAGGAATCCCCGGGAGAGGCTGCAGACAGACCTTTGGACACAGAATTCTGCCTTTTTGGTGAAGGCATTTTCTTGCCTGCCAGTGTTAAAATGATCTGTAATAGAGGCGCCTGGGTGGCTCAGTCGTTAAGCGTCTGCCTTCGGCTCAGGTCATGACCCCAGTGTCCTGGGATCGAGCCCCGCATCGGGCTCCCTGCTCCGCAGGAAGCCTGCTTCTCCCTCTCCCACTCCCCTGGCTTGTGTTCCCTCTCTCACTGTGTCTCTCTCTGTCAAATAAATAAATAAAATCTTCAAAAAAAAATTGAAAAAAAAAGATCTGTAATAACTAAAACTGAACTGTGTTGTTGCTTCAGCACCCAGTAAACATGAATAATCTCCTTTTCCAGAGGTGTCTCAGAGATGACGTAAGTTCTAAGGTCCGTCCTGTCTCCTGTGACAGGAATGACGTGCTTTCCGTCTCTCTCTTGCAGACTGCGTTAGTAAATATGGATCTCCGTACACAAAGAGCCCAGATTTTGTTACATGCGTTCAAAGTAAGTTTGTCTCCTTCCTGTCTTCCTCCAAGTCCTGTGGGTTTGGGTAACTTCAGGCTTTGCTGTGGTTTTCAGGGGTCTTGAATATTTCCGTCATCCTAAGAAGGCGTAGCACCGGCCTGAGCTCTGCTCCTTTTCCGCTGAACTTTCTCTCTTAAGCAAGTAAGGTCTGGTTTTTTAAATAGGCAAAAGCGCGTGCAGCGTGACATCTAATAACCCTTTCACAGGTGTGAGGAGCGGGTACATCTCTGTGCCTCCCAGTCAAGCAGCTGGGCGCCCAGAATATTCTTAGACCTACTTAGGTGCACAGTCTCTTGGTTTTGCACACATGCTAGCTGAGTGTAGCTGTTCATTGGCCACCGCCGCGGGCAGGATGTCTTCCAGCTCAGCGCGTCCAGAGCCCGGGCGTCCATGAGCACCGGCCTGGGTAACCAGAGTGCATTACTGGACTTCAGGCTACTTCCAGTGTTTTATTATTGCAGACAAACCTCACACAGGTCAGAGCGTGTCTGTGGGGTGGGTTCCCAGCAGTAGGATTGTGGCCCCCAGCCCGCAGGCATCATTCACTTTGACGCAGATCCGGCGGGGTGATTGGCCCTGTCACAGTGTCTTTGCTAAGCTGATGTGTGTTTTTACTTTTTGGTCTCTTTCAATATCAACGGTGAAGAATGAGGGCTGGTCTTTCTGTTTATGTTTTTCTCACTAATGAGTGAAGCTGAGCTTTACGTGTTCAGAACCTTGTGTTCTTTTCTTGCAAGTGATTTGCCTGTTTTTCTCAATTTGTAGGAGCTCTTGATTCGCCATTTGTCCTAAAGGTAGCACAATTTTTCCTTAGCTCATCATGCATCTTTCTTAGTAGTAGTAACGTCACTTTAAACGATCATACAGTAAAAGTGACTTTTTGCTTGTGGTTCTGTCACATTTGAGCCAGGCGTGGAAGAACGCTGCACCCACTGAGCTGGCACGGACTCTGGGCCTCGCTCAGGTCCGAGCGCCTTGCGAGGCCAGCTGCCGGGTCGCCCCCAGCCCAGGTGTCAGTACGTTCTCCGCAGGTGTGGGGCAGCCGGGCTCTGAGCGCACCACCCCTGCTGCACAGCAGGGCTCTTGCTGCGTTCCACGTGGGGCCTGCGCCCTCCGGGGACCCAAGAAGGCAGGGGAGGACCCAGAGCTGCTCACGGGGCCTGGCCTGCGTGGGTGGGTGGTGCCGCTGTGTCTGGACCCACCTATCCACGTGCTGGCCGCAGGCCTTGTCTGACTGGCCAGGTCCAAGCCCCGGCCCAGAAGAGCAGAGGAAATGACTGATTTTACTCAGGAAGGGGAGGGGAAGGTGGCGCTGCCGTTCAGCTCCCGTTCCCCTCTGACCTCAGGGTAGCCTCACATAGCAGGTGCAGAGCAGACTGGCCTCTGTGATTTTGGGTAGAAGTGCCTGTTGACTCGGGGTGGCCAGAACCCATGCCCATGCATCATGGGCAACCTGGAGCAAGCCCCCTCCCTCAGTCTCCCGGGGTTCGACCTGTGACCTCGGCCTCCGTGGAGTCAACCCGTGACCTCGGCCTCCGTGGGGTCAACCCGTGACCTCGGCCT
>NC_058405.1:455067-472689 GCF_002201575.2 Neomonachus schauinslandi
GTCAACCCGTGACCTCGGCCTCCGTGGGGTCAACCTGTGACCTCGGCCTCCGTGGGGTCAACCCGTGACCTCGGCCTCCGTGGGGACAACCTGTGACCTCGGCCTCCATGGGGTCAACCTGTGACCTCGGCCTTCGTGGGGACAACCTGTGACCTTGGTCTCCCTGGGGACAACCTGTGACCTCGGCCTCCATGGGGTCAACTTGTGACCTCGGCCCCTCCAAGGGCCGAAGTGACCTCAATGGGGCTTTAGGCAGACATTAGGGGGTGGGGTTTTCGCAGTTTTAGCTTTGTGTCATTTCGGCTTTTTGTTTTTAGCAATTTTTTTTATTGTTGTCAATTTGCTAAACCAGTTTCTTCCTTTGAAATTATGTATCCAAATTGATTAGATAGTTTTAGTTCCTGGGTTTTAGACTGTGCTTTTCCAGAGATTATAAACAATTACCTGGTGCTTCATGCCTCCTGACCACGTGAGGACGTAAAATCATCGAGCTCTTGCTCAAAGGGAGGCCGCAACAATCCTGGGCCATGTCGTGCCCACGTGAGAGATCTTGTGGTGTTAGAGGGACTCGAATTATTCAAACAGCAACGATTCGCTCTGAATGGGCTTGAGGTTTCTGTCCCGGTGGCAGGTGGCCAGGGTGTGGAAGGAAGGGGTGTTCCTGAGCTGCCATTAGGAGGACAGATCTCGTGCCATCGCCATGCTGTGTGAGCTCCCAGCTGACCAGGACGCTGCCTCCCACGCCTGGCCTCTCCATCCTGCCCCTGGGCCAGGCACGCTGTCCTCCATGGGTGCCCGTCAATTCTCCGAAGCCTGGGGCACCCCACAAATGCAGCGCCATCCTTACTGGGGACGAGGCCCCGAGGCCTGCCGCTCAGGAAGGAGGCACGCCCTGCCCGCCCCCCACCCCCAGAGCCAAACCCCAGGCCGCCCCGCAGAAGTTGGTCTCGGCCCCTGAATGCGGGGACCCTGAGGTTTCATTAGAGAGGTTTAGGCATTCTAGGCAAATTCCAAAGTTAACCAGCCCTTGTGCCAAATGCACGGTTACGCACTTGTGAAATAACTAACTCTTTAACCAAGTATGTCAAGTGGAGACACATACCATCCGCCTGCCCTCCCTCCCTCAGGGGCCCCTCCAGGCTCCTGCTGTGAGCAAGTGGCCAGGACCCGGCACACGACCCCTCCTGCCCTCAGAGTCCTTCGGCGCTGGGCTTGACCTCACCCTCCCTGGCCCTTCTGCGCTCCAGAGAGTAACCCGCGGTGCAGCCAGTCCGGCGGCGTGGGGACCGCAGGGCCGACCTGCCAGGCCCCTGGGCAGCTGTGGGATGCACTGTTCCCAGACCCCATTTCCTCATTCCTGCCCATTCCTACTTGCGTGCGGGTAGAAGGCATTTCCCTCGCCCTGCCAAAAACAACTGTGCAAGTGTCACAAAGCCCTTGGGGACGCTGTGTTTGGCCAACACTTGCCACAAGAGGAACCCGTTGACAGACGTGGTCCCAGTTGTTAGGATGCAGGCCAGTATGCAGATTCCCCGAGAAGTGGGACCCTCCCTGACAGGTCACAGACCTGCGTGGGACAAAAGGACGCAGCTCGGCGGAGTGTTGAGTCACGCTGCCAAGGGTGGGCAGGAGACCTGGGGGGTCTGGGGATTGCAGGGCCGGCGAGGCCCAGATGTGGCCCTGCTGGGAATTCGCTGCCGAGGACCAGGGCCAAGCCCTGTGGCAGAAATTCAGAGCCCAGTCCTGGCGTCAGGCTGGAAATGTCAGTCATTTTAGGAAAGAAGAGATGAATTGGTGGTGAGTGCCCACCTGGCCAGCCTCCCCGCGGGACGGACACAGGCCTGAGCTCTGGGCTCTCGGTGGCCCTGTTGGTTCGGGCAGAGGGAAAAGCTGGAATGCCAACACGGAGCCAGACAAGCCTCTCCACCGCGACCCACCCACTGCATGGTTGCGATGGGCCAGTCACTTCGTAAATATGACGGAAGTGTTTGTACCCGGTGGGGGTCCTGTAGGACGCGTGGCCCTGGAGAGGCGGACGCGGGGTGAGAATGTCCTGTGGCTGGGTTGGGCCAGTCCCGGGTGTCACCTGCCCTCCACGGCCGGGCCGGCCCCTCGCCCGGGCCTGGGGATGGGTATCAGCCAGTCGGCCTGGGAGGCCACAGTCCGTAGGGCTGCTGGGGAAGTGTCCTCGTGGCCCTCCGGTGACAACCACCCAGAGTAGCCGGATTTGCCACGACTGTCACTGCAGCTGAAGGGATCTCGAGGTGGCCGTAAGCGCTCGGGTGTCACCTTCCCCTTCATGCTGGCCCTCGGTTTGGACCTTAGCCATGGACCCTGTGCTGTCCAGGGGCTGGACGAGGCACGTGTCCACACTGGAGGACAGGACAGAAACGGGAGCCCACAGAGCCACCTCGAGCTGTTTACTGTCCACACGGGCGTGACAGGAAGGGCGGCCACGGCTTGTCAAGCAACAAAGGCATGAGCACACCCACACAGGGGCTGGGAGGGACAACGAGCAGGCTGATCTGGAGCCGGAGATCTCGTGGGCCTGCTGTGTGAAGGGCACGGTGGGTGTGGCGGAGGCCGGTCTGTGCCCGAGGGCAGTGCAGACAGACAGATGTCAGGCATCAGCTCCCTCGTTGAGATTTCCAGAGACCTGGTCGGGGGGGTGAGCTTCAGAGACTCAGGGCTGGCCCTCTCCCTACGGCCTGCCTGCCTGGCCGGCCTGGCATTCTCTGCCCCCGCGGCTTCGGGCTGAGCAGCTCCGGGACAGAGGAGTCCCTCCTTGCCTGCCCACCTGCCATAGCCCAGCAGAGGATTCTTGGAGCTCTGCTGTCCACCTCCAGCACCCTGGAACGTGCGGCTGCCCATGGGTGGGGCTCTGCCTCAGCCTCTGAGGTCGGGGATGGTCCCTGGGAGCTGGAGCCTCAGCGGCCTATGCGAAGCTCTTCACACACTGAGCCCCTGGAAGGCGCTCCATGTGACAGTCTCAACCATAGCCCCTAAAGCAGGTGGAAATTGTTCGGTGATTGATGCTCTGGGCCGGGCAGACCGCCGCCCGAGCAAGGGGGTCAGAGCAAACCGGCTGGCACCCCTCTCTGGAAGGGCCAGGGCAGCCCCCCATCCAGTGACGGGTGTGGGGGTGCTCCTGCAGCAGCCAAGCCCTGGCGGGGGAGGGCGTTGGCAAAGGTCGGTGGTAGGGTTTGAGTGGACAGGGTGCCTGGCCTGGGAAGGTGGGGGTGTGTTCCTCATGTGACCCCTCGGGTCAGCCAGGGGTCAGTGGGCCTGCTCCTTGTGAGGTCAGAGCGTATGGAGTCGGACCAGGCCCTGCCCGATGGGCAGGTGGCCACTCCCTCTGAGCTGACCTGGATTTCTTGGACCCGGACAAGGGTCTGGCCAGCCTTTCCCAGGACTGCCCTCCTGCCCGGAGGTGGGGTCTGTGCCACCAGCCTGGGCCTGCCTCGTGCCCACCCCTGAGCTGCTCCCTCCCAGCTGACCCTTTTCTCCTTTCTTTTGATGCAGACCTGCCTGACCAGTGTTCCCCGAACCCCTGCGACAAGAAGGGGACCCAAATGTGCCAGGACCTCATGGGCAACTTCTACTGCCAGTGCAGGGCCGGCTGGGGCGGGCGGCTCTGTGACAGAGGTGAGGGGGCCCTGCAGCCACGGGCCGGGTGGCGGGACTCTTGGGGGAGGGGCTGTGGCCCCTCCCTCTGTTTCCAGCCTGCCCCGCCCCCGGGGACACAGGGGGCTTGTTCCAGCTAAGGCAGGAATCCCAGGCTGTCCGGGGACCTGGCCACTCAGGGGCGGAGGGAGAGCAGGGGCAGGGATGCCCCCGGGGCCCCTCCAGCCCCCGAGAGCAGGAATATTCAGACAGTGTGGGAAGGCCCTGCTTCTGCCCCCAAGCGCTGGGTGCTGTCCAGTTTGAGAAGCATCGGCTGCTGCTGGCGGCCTGGAATGAAGGAAGGAGCCACCATTGGGCTGCCCCAGGGGGCTTGGTGTCTGGGGACGAGAGAGTTTCACGGCCAGCCTCCCTATCTGCAGTGGGGGGCGGGGGGGGATGCCCAGGACCTGGTTACCTCGGGTGGCCCCTTCACGGCGGTGCCGAGCCACCCCGGGCGGCAGGGGGGCTGCGCATGTGGGACTCGGCAGGCTGAGTCTGGCCAGATCCACCCTCTTCAGCCCCCGCCCTCCGCCCGTGCACACTGCGGGCACGGAGCTGGCCCCGAGGGCCATCACCACCCCCAGTGCTGCGGGGTCTCCCTCTGCCCTCCTGCCCACGGCACAGACGCGTGCCCCCTGGGGGTCGTGTGTCAGCTCCGGGCACTCCCCAGTCTCTCTGTGTCCTGTGTCCAGATGTGAATGAGTGCAGCCAGCAGAACGGGGGCTGCAACCAAATATGCTTCAACAAGCCGGGCAGCTTCCACTGCGCCTGCTACAGCGGCTACGCCCTCTCCCCCGACGGCAGGACCTGCCGAGGTAACGCCCGGGCTGCGAGCCCCTCCCTGCCTCCCTGTGCCCACCCCCCGCTCCTCCCCTTGTTGTTTGTGCAGTTGCCAAGTTGCCAGAGTCAGCCCGATGACCAGATTGCTGAAGTTGGCAGTCCCGTGTGCTCCTCTGAGAGAGGCTCTAGGAGGGCGGGAAGAGGGTGGAGGGCAGCCTGCAGAGCACATGTCCGGGCATGTCAGCGGCCACGGGAGCTGCCCCAGCACCCGGCACAGGATGACTCACCGGGGTCTGAGGACCGGCCAGCCCAGCTGAGGAGACCTCCCCTGCTGCCCCAGGAAGGGGAAGCAGCTGCATGCATCCGTGTGACCGGAGCCCAGGACGGAGCCCCGGAAGCCCAGACGGGCTGGGGCGGGAGCAGAGCCTTCCTCTGACCTGGGAGGCGCGCCTGTCCACGCCCGCCCGGCTTGCTTCCCCAGGGCCCCGACACCCGCTTCCCTCCGGCAGAGGCCTGCTGTCCACTGAGCAAAGCAGAAGCAACTCAGCCCTCCCTCAGTCTGGGGGCCCCGTGGCCCCGCGCCCTGACCACCCCAGAAAGTCTGCAAAAGAAGGGCAGCCCACTTTACCGGGGGCTCTCACCCTCGCCGCCCCCGCCCCTGCCCTCCGACACAGACCTGCTGGCATCCACTGCTGGCGTGTCCCTGAGAACCTGGACCTTTCTTCGGTGCTACCCGCCTACCTGGGGGTGGGACAGAGGGCTGAGGGAGAAGCAGCCTCAGGAGAAGGCTCACGCGGTGGCCAGCGCCACAGGTGAACCTCTGAGTCGGACAGGACGAGGGGCCCCCTTCCCAGAGCTGCCGGCTGGTCCCGAGGCCAGAAGAAAGGGACGTTTGTGAGAGCGGCCGAGGGCGTCCCCATGTTGGGCACAAGGACTGAACACATTCGCCCAGTGGCCTCCGGATCCCTGTTCTCTGCAGCCCTCAGTTCGCGTGCGGGGCGCCGTGCTGCCGGAGCGTCCTCGGGGCCAGTGGCTGATGGTGCTGAGTGCCACGCGGGAAGTCCTGCTCTAGCCTCCTCGGAAGCCCCTGAGAGGCAGAAGTCTACTTCCCACCCACTCACCAAGTCTGTGGTGTGTGAGAGAGCCTGAGGGATGCCCTGCTTCCCAGCGCCCTTCCCCTCGGCGCCACGTGCAGGACAGGGCGGCGGGGTCCTGCACCCGCGGGTTCGGCGGCCGCTCTCCGTAGCATGACTGATTCATGATGAGCGTGATGGCAGGTGCCCACCTCCGCTGCCAGGTTTCAGGGTGTGCCTGCCGATACCAGCTCACGTACACCCTTCCTCTTGACCATCACCTGTTTCTCTGGGGACCCTGGACCCCAGACCCAGCCAAAGGAGGAGGCTGTGGGGAACGAGGAGCCTTGTCACTGTGGTACGGACTTTCCATCTTCTCCTCGATCAGACCCTGAGATGCTGGGAAGGGGGCAGTGGGGTCGCTGCACCCCACTTCTACAGCCCCCCAGCATCCTGAGACAGGGACTCGGGCCTCTCCATTGTCTCTCCTCGGCTGCAGGAAGGGATCTCCAAGCCGTGTGGCAGGGAGGTGGGCCGGGTGGGGCCTCTCCTGGGGGAGAGCCAATGAGGCCCCGGGGTGAGTGGGGCAACAGGGAGCAGGGCCTGTTTGGGGCCACAGGGCCACACAGGACTGGGTCTAGGCTCTCTGTGCCTCTGCCCGGTGCCAAGGCCATGCCCTGTGTGCTGCATCAGCTCTCCCGGTCACTGTGCTCTGTGGCGAATGGTCGGACAGCAGCAACTTAACGGGCCAAGTGCTGGCAGGGTGCAGGGTGCAGGGGCCAAGAGCCTGGGGTCACGGGGCCCTCGGACATTGCTCGGCCCCATGGGCCCCCAGCCCCACCCATCATGGCTCTGTGGCCGTGGCTGATGGCCAGTGTGGGAGAAGAAGCCGGGGTGGCGTGGGGCCGAGTGGGCACGTGGGGTCCAGAGCTTCGTGCACCGTTTCCTGTGGGGAGGGGACGGCCTGGGATGCCCTGATGTGCTGGAACAAGGCAAGGACAGGAGGCCCTCCCTGGTGCTGCCGCCGGCCATCCTGCAGGGCCCTGGGATTTGGGGACACGCAGGCTCTCGGGCCCTCCCGCCACCACAAGTGCTGCGGGGGCTTTGGTGAGCTTCTGTGCAGCGGCTGAGGCTGAGGGAGACCTGCTGCCGCGGCGGCGTCTCGCAGGCTGGGTTCGGAGAGCTTCACGCTAACCAGGCATCCTTTGTGCGGGGCCCGTGTCCTGCAGCCCAAGTGTGAGCGCGGTGCCTGCCCAAGGGCGGTGTCCCCCCAGGTGTGGCCAGTGCCCGTCAGGAGCCAGCACCCACCTGCTGACGGGCGGAGGCTCCTGAGCTCCTGGACGTGGGGCTGGCTCAGCCTGGCTCTTGGGCTGAAACAGAGGCTCAGAGGCAGACGGACAGAGTGAACCCAGCGGCGTTCACACTGCCTCTGGGGGGCACCTGTTGCTGCCTGGCTTTTTCCCACGGTCGGTGAGCGACATGCTAGGGTTTTCGTGTTGGAGAGCCTGTGTTTGTTGGTAAGCTGCCCTCGTAAGGAGTTAGGGATCATTGTGAGGCTCCGTGACACAGGGGTTATTCGCTGTCTGAGGAATCCGTGTTGTTTGAAGTCATAATTGCACTTTCTAGACACCCCTTCTGTCCCTGGCGGAAATGGGTTTTTAACTGCAGAGGTTTTGGACTTGTTGTTTGCCAAGGTGGCAGAATGGATGGAGCCTCCGGAAGAGCCTCGATAATTGATCATTACTGTGGTGTTTGATTTCCATCAGAGGGGCCTGTTGTGTGGGGCTCCAGGGACCAGGGGCACCTCCATTCAGGAGGCCCCGGGGAGTCCTCCCTCACCTTCCTGTGCCTGAGCACTCACCCCCTGCGCAAGCACAGCCCTATCCACCGGTCCGAGGTCAACCTTGTCACCTGGGATCCCGGTCGGAAACGCCCCCCGCCCCCCACGCCTGAGCCTGGGGCTGCAGGGTCCAGCAGATGGAGCGAGGGGAGGAGGGCCTAGGCAGCCCAGGAGCTGAGCTGAGCGCCGCCCAAGGCTGTGGCTCACACTGCAGCACCTCCCTGACCAGCCGTGGACTGGCCACTGGCGGAAACAGCCCTGGTCAAGTGCTCTGCTTTCTCTTGCAGATGTGGATGAGTGTGCAAATGGAGGTGCCTGTGGGGAGGCGCACTGCAGGAACCTGCCAGGCTCCTATTCCTGCCTCTGTGACGCGGGTTATGCGTTCAGCTCCCAGGAGAAGATCTGCCAAGGTACCCCTCCACACACATGCACGCCGTATGCCACACTCACACCTGTGAACACGTGTGTGCATCCATGCACACACAGCACATGCAACGTCACGCATGTGGCTAACACACATGCATGTGCACACACATGCGTGTGCACACACATGTGAACACGTGTGGGCTCGTGTGCGCATCCATGCACACACAGCACATGCACACGTCACGCATGTGGCTAACACACATGTGTGTGCACACACTCACACCTGTGAACACGTGTGGGCTCGTGTATGCATCCATGCACACACAGCACATGCAACGTCACGCATGTGGCTAACACACATGCGTGTGCACACACATGTGAACATGTGTGGGCTCGTGTGCGCATCCATGCACACGCAGCACATGCACACGTCACACATGTGGCTAACACACGTGTGTGCACACACTCGTGGGCTCGTGTGTGCATGCATACACAGCACATGCACACGTCACACATGTGGCTAACACACATACGTGTGCACACACTCACACTTGTGAACACGTGTGGGCTCGTGTGCATATCCATGCACACACAGCACATGCACACATCACACATGTGGCTAACACACATGCGTGTGCACACACTCACACATGTGAACACGTGTGGCCTCGTGTGCACATCCATGCACACATCACACATGAGGCTAACACACATGCATGTGCACACACCCCTGTGAACACGTGTGGGCTCGTGTATGCATCCATGCATGTGTCACACACGTGGGTAACACATGCATGTGCACACCTGTGTGTGCTCATGTACGTATCCATGCACACATCACACGCATGGGTAACACATGCATGTGCACACACCTGTGAACACATACAAGCTTGTGTATATGTGTGTGCGTGCCCACGCATTTGCACACACATCACCCATGTGTGCATACCATACACATATGCATCCCCAGGTGCCTCTTCATGCAACAAGGCACCTTCTCCAAACTGCCGCGGACACAGTAAAGATTTGAGGAGGAGGGACCCCTGTGCCACTGTGACAGATGAACCTCTAGCCAACCCTCAGGTCAACCTGCTGTGTTTGGGGACAGCTAATGAGCACTTCCTGTGTCCCGTGAGCACAGAGAGGGCTTGTTTTCTTACCAGTCTTCCTGCCCTTCCCTTCCAAGGGGAAAGTGGGGTGGCCCCAGCCTGCACACCCTCCACACCCTCCTCCGTGTTCCCTGCAGGGTGTCCCTTGGGCCCCTGAAGCAGCCGCAGGGACACCTGCCAACGGCACCAGACCCTTCAGACCCTCAAGCCAAGAACTGCATAGACGTGGTTTGTGCACTGACCTGGTAGCTTGTTCCTTCAGCTGGAGAAGAAGCAGAGGAAGAGACCACTGACCAGCCCTGCACGTGGCTGCAGAGCTGGGGGAGCGCAGGGTGTGGCCTGGGGTGGGTGCCTCCTGAGTCACACGCTCTGGAGCTCATTTTCACGGTGAGCACACCATGGGCATGATCGGAGAGATGGCGTGGGCGCTGCACATGGTGAAGTTTGCCTGTCTCCCTTGTGGTGGCAGATGTGGACGAGTGTGCGGACGGGCGCTGTGAGCAGGCCTGCGTCAACTCCCCAGGGGGTTACACCTGCCACTGTGACGGGCGTGGAGGCCTCAAGCTGTCCCCGGACATGAACACCTGCGAGGTAGTGTCCTCAGGGAAACGGGGCCACCAGAAAACCTGGTGTCCCTGGGGCCGGTGGCGGTGCAAGACAGGATGTCTGTCCCATGCATGACATCTCGAGGGCAGCTCCCCACCCACAAGTGACCCGGTGGCCTGCGCCCAGAGCACACACTGCCCTCCCTGTCCACGTGCTCGGGCTCTGGGACACGTGTGCAGTCAGAGTCTCCTGACTCACCGGCTGGACCCCCGCTCGGCTCACACCTGCCGGTCTCTGGGCTGTAACAGGCTCTGGGTTTCGGTCAGAGCCCGGCCAGCAGAGCGGCAGACACGGGGCTCCACTGCGTCCTGACAGACCCCTGTGACTGGGAGGGGCTGTCCCGGGGGCGCCCCGCCTGACACCCCTTGTTCCCATCCCACAGGATATTTTGCCCTGCGTGCCTTTCGATGTGGCCAAAAGCATGAAGTCCTTGTACCTGGGCCGCATGTTCAGCGGGACGCCCGTGATCAGACTGCGCTTCAAAAGGCTGAAGCCCACCAGGTGAGAGGCAGCTCACGCAGGGCAGAGCAAAGCACAGTGGACGGGAGCCCAAGGGATGGCCGGCCCGACACTTCTGGGGACCGCAGACCCCCAGGCCATGCCCCGGGCAGCACCCCAGTGGTCCTGGCGGTCAGCCCAGTCCCTGCCCAGCCACGGCAGCACGGTTCCAGCTCTGGGCCTCCGGGTCAGCATGGGAGCCCGCCACTGCGGGGGCGCTGCTTCTGTCACCCAGGAAAGCGTCCCAGGCTGCCCGCACACCTGCTGTTCTTCCCCGTCTGTCTGGGTCTCATGGGGCAGGAGGCCGTGAGCCGCCAGTCCATGTGTCACCTGTTTGTTTCTTGTGCTGGCACTCAGGCTGGTCGCCGAATTCGACTTCAGGACCTTTGACCCCGAAGGCGTCCTCTTCTTTGCTGGAGGCCATCAAGACAGCGCCTGGATCGTGCTGGGCCTGCGAGCCGGCCGGCTGGAACTACAGCTCCGTTACCACGGTGTCGGCCGCGTCACCAGCAGTGGGCCTGTCATCAACCACGGCATGTGGCAGACGGTGAGTGTGGCCACCACCGCCCCCCAGGCCGGCCGGGGTCGGGGGCTCCTGGGGGAGGGCCCTGGCATTTGCACACCCGGCAGTTAGCGGACACCGCACAGGAAGTTCACAGTTGATGGGTCAGGAGCTGCAGTCTCAGCAAGGCTGTTCCCCCGGGACACTGGGCTGTGTCCCCAGACGGTTCTGTTCCTCATAGCTGCCAAGAGCTGTGGGGGCTGCTGGTCACCCTGGAGCACACAGGAGGCCCCACCGCAGAAAACTGTCCGGTTCAGAATGTCCGTGGCGCTGAGGCTGGGGCCCCTGGGCTGAGGTCTGGGCACGGCTCCCATGTCCGTGTGTCTGCACCATCCTGGGACCCGGCTCCTGCGGCCTGTGCCATTCCTGCAGAAACCCAGACACACTCACACGCGGGCGCATCCTTCTGGAGAACGCCCTGCCCACCCAGAGCCTGACCTGTCGGTCCCGCTGAGACCACTGCCCTGACCTGCACCCCAAGGCCCAGAACACAGCAGTCTGTGACACGCAGGAGCCTTCCAGAAGTTCAGAGGCCCCTGGTTGGAAGTGGGCTTTTAGAAGTAAGCACTTGAGAGAGAAAAGCATTCTTTTTCCCTTTGGAAGTTCAGATAAAATGGGAAATTCTGAATAAAAACAGCGTGGACGTTTGCTAATCTCCATCCTGTGGTCAGGCCCGCTGCCTTCTTTCTCGAGCTCCTGAAGCACAGGTATTTCCAGAGCGGCGGGAGGGACACTGGCAGCAAAGCTCAGATAACATAGCAGAGCCGGAGGGTCGCGGCCGCCCTCGGGGTCGGGGGCCAGGCGCTCTGCACGGGCAGCAGGAGGGGCCCCAGGGAGGGAGGGGGCTGGAGGCAGTGCCCCGGTGAGGAAGCTGGGGGATGCATGACCCAGTTGGTACAGCTGCCCCACCCGAGGCATGAACTGGCTGCCCAGGGTGGGGTCAGCCCAGAAGCAGCCCCTCCGTCCTCCCTCTCCTGACGCCGTCCTGCTCCCCCTCTTGACCACACTCTGACCCACGCACCTCCATGTTTCCCACGTTAACCAAAAAGGAAATTGATGGACTTTTGGGGGCTAGGAGGACACACAGAGTGTAGAGAGATGGGTTTTTACTTCTCCTGCATGGAAAGGAGGAAAGAATGCAAACTTGTGGAGTGAATCCACACGCCCAAGCAGCATCCCGTCTGTGCCGGGCACCTAATTACCTGCTGGGATTCAGCAGCGTGCCCTCCTGCCCTCAGTGGGGCACCGCTGTGCACAGGGGAAGTGAAGCGCCAAAGTGGGAGGCAGTGGCTTCAGCCGGGATTCCCGCTCCCTGGAAGCAGATTGTGGCGGGGCTTCGAGAAGCTCCGGAGGGGCCCGGAGGAGTGGCCCCCAGTGGCTCCACGTGGAGGAGGCGTGAAGGGAGAAGCCAGGCTGGGGGGCCCGTCAGGGCCTGGAGGGAGGTTGTGTTGGCGCGGGGGACAGCGAGAGTGCAGGCGACGACGTTGCTCCCTGCCCTGGGGTGATGGGGCGCTTTTGCAAGGTGCGCCCCCCTCACGGCCCTGGTCTTCTCCAGATCTCCGTGGAGGAGCTGCACCGGAATCTGGTCGTCAAGGTGAACAAGGACGCTGTCATGAAGATAGCGGTGGCCGGGGATCTGTTTCAGCTGGACAGAGGGCTGTACCATCTGAATCTTACCGTGGGAGGCATTCCCTTCAAGGAGAAGGACCTGGTGCAGCCTGTGAGTACTGTCCTTAGCCGCGGTGTGGGAGCCCAGGCTCCCACGGAGGACAGGCGTGGCCGCGAGCTGCCGTGTTTCGCGCTCACCACGCTCAGGCAGCGGTTTCCCGGATGCACCAAGTGTCCCTGTGAGACTCCCTTGAGTTTTCATCTGAAGCAATAATAAAAATGCCTGTTTTGCAGTGGAGATAAAACACAATGAAATTATTCTTTACCAAAAGGAACGGTCAACTTTTTTGGACAATTCCCAAGAGCATTTGGGTTGTTAACCCTGCCGGGATTTCCACAGGGGAGAAAGACTAACGGGGAGGTCAGTACTAGTCATCCCTCAAAGCCCTGCCCGGCCTCAGCCCTCACCCTCGTCAGGATCCCTCCGTCACCCAGCATGTGGATGGCCAGGGCCAGAATCCTCCACCCTGTGATGATGATTCCCACACAAATGGGAGAAGCGGGTCACGGGCACTTTGACGTTCCTCTGGTGGGAGGTGTTGGCCTGGTCCTCCCTGCAGGGGTGGAGGATGATGTCTTGTATACAACCTGGGGCATCAGACCCCATTCCAGGGGTCCCACAGTTGCTGTTTACACCTCCTCATTTTACCGACCAGGCAAGGGTGACCCAATTTGCTCTAAACCATGTAGCAAGTTCATGGTGCACTGGAATTAGCCGCTCAGCCCCCAGACTCACATTTCCAGAGGTACCAGGCACCATGTGTACCCTCGTCCACATCCTTCCAGTGGGCGGTCAGCGCTCTGCTTTGGGAGTGAGTGGGCAAACCCAATGCAGCCAGAAAAGGTGGGCATCCATAAAGGGTGCACGACATCCTTACCTTGCTTGGGAAGAGGACCCACGTGAGTGCAAGGACTCATTCTGTCCAGTGAGGAGCCCTTTCCGGAAATAAACAGTCTCCGCAAGTAGGACTTGTCCATTTTGCAGTAGATTTGCACACGCCTGAGCGTGTGACCAGGGTGGCACCAGCCACATGGCCTCCCGCCGTGGTGTCTGGGAGCCTGTGATGTGGCTACGTGGTCCTGGGAAACCACTGGGATTTCTCTGTCCTTCCAGATAAACCCCCGTCTGGACGGCTGTATGAGGAGCTGGAACTGGCTAAATGGTGAAGACACCACCATCCAAGAGACGGTGAAAGCAAACCCCAAGATGCAGTGCTTCTCTGTGACGGAGAAAGGGTCCTTCTACCCCGGGAGCGGGTTTGCCTTCTACAGCCTGGATTACAGTAAGTCTCAGCTCCGACGTGGGCACGGCCGTGGTCGTGCTTCTGCACAGTATGCAGGGCAAATAGACAAAGCAGAAACAGCTTCCTCGGACAGCGGTGTCCAGGATAAGCTGATGACCCCACGGGCTGGGCCTGCCGCTCAGGGTGGCTGCTCCCAGTCAGGGTTTCCAGTGAGCCGGCGAGGAAGAAATGGCCGATGGGAACAGATGTCCACCTTGCTTGCGCTGGGACAGCTGGGGGTGGGCAGGCAGGTGGGACGGAAGGGTCTGAGGGGATGCTTGCAGAACGTCCTCGGACAAGATGAGCTTAGGTTTGTCCAAGCTCTGCTTGCAGTCACCAGAGCCTTGTGAGGAAACAGGGGCAGCATCCAGAGATGGCAGGTGGCTGCCTCTAGGACTCCAGCGGGCTCAGGTGTTGAAGGGAAGAACCAGAGGAGCAGGGGTGGTGGCCGGCCCTGCCGTGTTGCCAGGACCCTGGGGCTCTCGGCAGAGCTGGGTCCGGCCCCGCCAACGTTGAGGGCACGCAGGGGGAAGAAGCCACACCTGCAGGAACAGCCCTTCTTGAAGCTCCCGTGACGTCCACGCACAGCCGAGGAGGTGGGGCGGGCGGTCGAGGGCCCCTTGCCCTGAGCCCACGCCCAGTGGACATCTGGCCGTCGTGTAGCGAGAGGGGCTGCAGGGGGCCGGGGGCTGGCCGGAGGCCCTCCCACCTCTGGAACGCAGGGCCCGTCCTTCCTTAGCACAAAACACAAGCCTCTTTCCTTTTATTACCAAATTCACTTTACTGTAAAAACTCATAACCCTAACACGCTGACCAAGGAGCAGTCACTTAAACACACACTTTACGTTGCACGAATTGACGTTCTGAATCACCAGGCTGTGGGAGCTCTCGGATGCTGGCGTGAATCCCATGAACAGCGCGGGTCGTGGTGACGGCTAAGCAGTTCTATTGTCTGACTCTGGGCTCCGTGGATTTTCCCTAATCCTTCCCTTAGTTAGCTTTAAAATTAACCCTGATTCTGGAGCACTCATGCGCTGGAGCCCTTAATGGTCACTGTGCCTGGAGAGCGAGGACAGCCGTGTACGGGGCCCAGGGAAATGTCCAGGCGCGTGGCCGTGTGGGGTCTCTGGTGGGTTCACGGCCCAGGTCCCTGCCACGCAGCCCACGTCCAGAGGCTGTCTGTCTGGTGGCCCTTAAGGCGCCTCTGTTCCCCGCCTCTGGCCAACACCCTGGTGCAGACAGGCTCCCAGGGGGCTGCAGCGGCTGCTCCCCAGGGCCATCCCAGGCTCTGCCCTGCCTCTGTCCACGTGGCGCTCGCAGCCCCTCTCTTCCCAAATGGCGAGCTGGTTGTGTTAAATTACAACCCACACCGCCTCTCCAAGAGGACGGGGGCCACACCCCCTTCCACAGCACTCCCCCACGCGTCCACTCCAGCACCTGTGGGCCCCCGGGCTCAGAGGACACGGGGCCTGCTCCTCCTTCCTTAGTGAGGCGGCCATCCCCTCAAGACCTGGGGTCACCACCCCTCTCTATCTTTGCTTTAATGGTCAAAACCCTTCTTGTGCCATTAAAGGTATTACCGAGAAAAGAACCACCCAATACAATACACATGTTATTCCTTTAGTTTTCATGGTTATACAGGAAAATCTAGAACATCATCATAATATTTAATATAAAATCTCGCCTGTAAAGCACTTCATGACCTTTCCTCGAAGCATCATCCCCACTTCCTGTGCTGGGACACAGGCCTGGGCAGAATCCGCAGTGGCGTGTCCCCTTACGTGGAGCACCATGGTCCGCGCACGATTCTGCAGCTGGCTTTGTCAGTCAGTTCTATGACAGCAAAGGCCAGAGGGTATTTAGAAGTCTATGCATTTTTAATAAACCTCCAACGATACCATTTTATAACTCAGAAGAGCCTCCTTGGGATGTCCCAGAGTCTGTACCCAGCAGCAGTTGGAGGTGGGAGACCTCACTCCCCCCCACCCCAAGAGGCCCCCGGCACAGCCAAGGCCCCAGCATCGGAAGCACTTCCGACCACACCATGCACCTGGTCCCGTCACAGGAAAACTCGGTGCCAGGAAACACTCCTCTCCTCTGATGGAAATAAAGGCAACACTTGGCCACAGGGAAGATCGCTGGTTTTTTTGGTTTTGTTTTTGGTTTTTTGGCTGCTTTTTCCAGTTCTGCGTGCATTCAATTCAGTGGACAATTATCAGGAACGGACCATAGCAGACCCCACTTAGGGCCGGGAGACCCACAGATGGTTCAGGGTGCTCGCAGTCCAGTGGAACCCAGGTCATGGTTCACCTCGGCGCCAGCCCACCTGCGGCAAGGTCGTCTGAGCTCCCATGGATGCAGCCCCTGCTCCGGCATCACCCTCCCGAACGGGCTCCTTCGTCGGGACGCTGACAGTCTCTGAGACAGACGCACCCAAGCCATGGGGCGGAGGGTGTCTTCGCGTGTTGCCGTCAGCAGACGATTCAAGTGTATGGAGGAAATGTGCATTGTATTTGCCCCCAGAGAACCACGGTCCAGCCCTTTCTACCAAAATGTTTTCTGGAACTGTCCGTGCAAGATCCGTAGGGATACCCTACACGTCTTCCACTCGGACGCTCGTGCGTCCTATCACTCATACGTCACGTACGTAGACACAGGCGCCCAAGTGAGGGGTAAAGTGGTGGCCATGCTGCGCTCACGGCGTGAAGCCGTGGGGTCTAAGAAGGGCGCGTGGTGCTGCTTGCCTTCTAAGGTCTTCCAAGCACGTCTGACTTGGTCGAGCCCCCTGAAGGGTGCAGGTGAGATGCCGTGGGGTTGAGGGCCGGGCGCTCCAGTGTGTCCTGCAGGAGAGGAAGGGGGGATGCCAGGGAGGGGCGCCCACGGCCCATGGGGCACATGGTGGGTCAGGCGCTGGCAGCCAGCGAGGACACAGCCACCCCCGGGGGCCCACATGCTCCCCAGTGGTCGGCTCCCTGGGGACAGGCTGTCCCGTGGCCTCCACAGCAAGGCGGGGCCGACGGCTGCCACCCCCACTCACCCCGGCCGGCCCCGCCTGGATCACCTTCTGATGTGCGGCCCTCACCGCAGCCCAGACATCCGCGGACGTCAGCATGGAAGCAACCTGGCAGATAGAGGTCGTGGCTCGGATCCGCCCCGTTACCGACACGGGGGTGCTGTTGGCGCTGGTGGGCAGTGACCACGTGGTGGTCCTCTCCGTGGCCCTGGTTGACTACCACTCCACCAAGAAGCTCAAGAAGCAGGTACCCCTCGCTGCTACCCCAGGCCTCCCCTCCCGGGCGGGTCCCCAGATTCTGCCTCGGGAGGCTCTGTCCCCACATCGCACGGCCCTCACGGGTCCGACAGCCGCAGGGCTGAGGACACTGCTGACCCGAGGTCGCCCAGCAGCCTGGGGGCAGAGCCGTGTGGGCCGCGGCCCGGGAGTAGTTATGCGGTGGGGCAACTTCCCACCAGACAGTCAGCCGACGTAGCAGTTTAGAACAACGTGCCTCGGTCGGTCACTCACCTCTGTGTCACACCACTTCCCTGACCAGTGCAGACTTCTGGTTTCTCCTGCACACTCAGATGTGCCTGCCTGGACCGAGCCCCTGGGTGCTTCAGGCCTGTGTCCAGCCAGCCCTTCACACCCAACCAAGTTGACCACCGCTGTGTGGGACCCCCTGTTGCTCAGAGAACAGCCAAGGGGCAGAGGAAGGAACTTTTATTCGCTCGCCTCTGTCCAAAGTGGGCGGACCTGGCTGAGCGGGAGGGTGCGTGCGCCCCTGGCCAGCCTGCCCCACCACTGGTCCAGCGCTAGGCTCCCCGGACTGGGAAGTAGCAGGCCCGCCGCAGACCCCCCAGCACCGAGCACTAGTCCACACACTGTCTGGACCTGCAGACAAACAGCTCGGGCACCCACAGGGCACTGCCGACCCTCCCAGGGCGCGAACAGTGAACGACGCTGGGCCAGCTGTGTGACCATCCCCTGTTGTGTCTGTCCCCTGCTGTGTGTCCATCCCCTGCTGTGTGTCCATCCCCTGCTGTCAGACTGTCTGTCCCCTGTTGGGCTGTGTGTCCGTCCCCTGCTGTGTGTCCGTCCCCTGCTGTTGGACTGTGTGTCTGTCCCCTGATATGTTTGTCCCCAGCTGTGTGTCCGTCCCCTGCTGTCGGGCTGTGT
>NC_058405.1:472699-473075 GCF_002201575.2 Neomonachus schauinslandi
TCCCCAGCTGTGTGTCTGTCCCTGCTGTCAGGCTGTGTGTCCGTCCCCTGCTGTCTGGACTGTGTGTCTGTCCCCTGCTATGTTTGTCCCTTGCTATGTGTCCGTCCTCTGCTGTCGGGCTGTGTGTCTGTCCCCTGCTGTGTGTCCGTCCCCTGCTGTTAGGCTGTGTGTCCGTTCCCCAGCTGTGTGTCCGTCCCCAGTTGTGTGTCCATCCCCTATTGTCAGACTTTGTGTCCGTCCCCTGCTGTGTGTCCGTCCCCAGCTGTGTGTCCGTCCCCTACTGTCAGACTGTGTACCCGTCCCCTGCTGTTGGGCTGCGTGTCCATCCCCTGCTGTGTGTCCGTCCCCTGCTATGTCAGTCCCCTGCTGTCGGACT
>NC_058405.1:473085-477853 GCF_002201575.2 Neomonachus schauinslandi
TGTGTCCGTCCCCTGCTGTGTGTCCATCCCCTGCTGTCAGGCTGTGTGTCCTTCCTATGCTGTCAGTGTTTCTGGCCCACGTTATCAGAGGTGAGTTCTGCCTGGGATGAACACCCAGTGCACGTGACCAGCTGTGTCCTGGGATGTTTGCCTTTCTGGCCCCGCACCTCTGGCCTCTCTGTTGTGGCTTATGTGGCATTTTCATGTGGAAGAAGTGGCCGTGTCCTGTGTTCTGGATTACGGACACGCGGGCGGCACATGCGCTTAGATGGCTGGAGAGTACGGTGCCCCCGACGCCTGGACTGGGAGGGTGTTGCTGCCCCGTCTGTCCTCTGTCCACCTTCCACACGTGGAAGGTGAGTGCCACAGCAGTGCACCACAGAATGCAGAGCCTTGGCTGCAGGAGACCAGCGCCCCCACGGCGGGCTCGGGGGGCAGGGAGACAGGACAGGAAGCCCTCTTGCTCAGGTGCGTGTCTCCCCACAGCTGGTCATCCTGGCCGTGGAGGGTGTCACCCTGGCCCTGATGGAGATCAAGGTCTGTGACGGCCAGGAGCACCGAGTGGCCGTCTCCGTGCGGAAGAATGAGGCCACCCTGGAGGTCGACGGCACCAAGGGTCAGAGCGAAGTGAGCGCCGCAGGGCTGCAGGAGCGCCTGGCCGTGCTCACGAGGCACCTGCAGGGCTCTGTGCTCACCTTCGTGGGCGGCCTGCCAGGTAGGGCTCCCACGGCTGCACCCTCGGGGTGGAGGCACCCACGGTTCCGACCGTCCCCAGCATGCTCACTCCAGACTGGGCCCGGGCGTTTCTGTGTAGGGTGAACTTTCATTTTAGCAGAAGAGAAAATGCAGATGCGTTTCTTGGCTGGCATCTCACTGCCTTAGGGTCTGTCAGTGCTGGCTTTGCAGTTCAGGGGGTGAGGCTGGGACCACGCTTACTGGGATGAGCCTCGGCCCGAGCCTGCTGTCCCTGCGTCCTCCAAGAGCGCCCACCTGAGCGTGCATCAGACAGAGGCTTGGCCTAGCAGCCGGGGGCACCTCGCTGGAGTCCGGGCACCCTGCTCCCGACACACAGCTTCTGAGCACAGTCACCTCCAGCCCCGTGCTACCCAGGAAGGGGCAGCGTACAGCCATCTCCTACAGACTGGGTCCCGTGTCTGACCAGGTGCAGTGTGCTTGCCCGTGGCCCTGAGTGATCAGGGCAAAGCAGTAGAGAGCGGTCCAGGGCAGCCGCTGATGTAAGCCCCCATGGCTCCCCCCCGGCCCCCACAGCTCAGTGCAGGTCTCCACTTGCCGCTTGGGCCGGGGTTCCTGTCTTGACTAGCAGACACAAGCTCCATTTAGTTTCAACAAACAAACCTTTGAAGAGGATGGGCTGGGAGGCTGGGAGCCCTGCAGCGTGAGTGACTCATTTGTGCCAAGAAGGAGATCAGGTTGATTTAACTGATTCGACTATTTGCATGCACTTCCTGGGGGCCGGGCAGGTGTTTAGCGCTCGCCTGTGGGCGTGTGACTGAGCTTTCTGGGCAGAAAGGAGTCCGTGTCCCGGATGAGAAAGGCCGGGGACGGAGACGGCCCTCGGGTGCCCGGGAGCACCGTGGTGGGGGACGAGGAGGATGGGCAGCCTGGCCTCCAGACGGCCGGCCGGCCGGCCCGCCTGCTAAGATGGTGTTTGTTCTTTCCCCACTGGCCCAGATGTGCCTGTGACCTCAGCGCCAGTCACGGCCTTCTTCCGCGGCTGTATGACACTGGAGGTCAACCAGAAGGCGCTGGACCTGGACGAGGCCGCCTACAAGCACAGTGACATCACGTCACACTCCTGCCCCCCGGTTGAGCAGGCTGCCCCCTAGGCTAGCAGGAAGAGGGAAGGCCTGCCACCCCCACCCGCCCGCGAGGCCAGCTCTGGACACTGCGCCCCTCCAGGCTGAGTCTTCTCCAAGACTGTTGTTGCCTTGTAACATACGTGTATATAGTTGAGGGACTGATGTTAACCACCCAAAGCCACAGCCCCAACCCCAGCGCGTCCAGCGTGTGGAGGCCAGGGGCTGCCACATGCCAGAGCAGACCCAAGAAAATAATTCTGTTATTTTTATTACCGAATGCTTCTTTCTGGCTTAAAAATATGGGAAATAAAATATTTACAGAACCCTTTTTAACTGTGCTGCAGGCTCCGCTCCTTGCTCGTTAGTGCCCAGCAGGTGGTGTCAGGAGCCCGGGGTCCTGAGTACCCGCCCAGCTCCACCCTCCCCTGCACCCCCACCCGGCTCCTGGCTTTGGGAGCCGCTGCCCTGCTCTCTGTGCTGGGGACACGACTGAGGCGGAGGCGGGGCCCCGGTCGCCCCTCCTGGCCCAAGGCAGGTCAGCATGTGCTTCTTTCTCCCTGGACGAACCCATCTCGGTCTCCCATTTTCTCTGTATAAAACGGAAATCCCTGTTTCCTCTCTGAGAAGCACATCTGGCTGGAACCCCTGGAATCAGCACACGCAGGTCCACCTGCGGCTCTGAGAGACAAGGTGGGCCAGACGAGCCTCTGGCCCCAGGAAGACCACCATATGGAAATGCATGTGGGGCCCCGGGCCCACCAGCACCCACAGAGGTCACGGAAGCCCGGGGCGGTGGTGGGGCAGACCAGTGTCGAGGTTGGAGCTCCAGCAGGACAGGTCCGTCTGCCTGATGTGATGGCCACAGGATGGCTGGCGGTCTCCGTCGCGGTGGGCGTCCATGCAACGCGCCAGACAAGTTTCCAGCATCCACTGGGGATTGGGCTCGAAGACTGAATGGCTCCTCCAAGACTGAGATTCTCCTTTTTTAGATACCAAACCCCAGAGAATGTTCTGGGGCTGTGGGACAGGTCTGGGCTATGTTTCCTTTCAGATGTTGCTCTGCGGATGTGGCAGCAAAGTGACCCACAGCCCTGTCATTTCTCAGTAGGGTGTGATCTCTGCAAGCTGCATCAGCCCAGCATGGAGCAGTCTGGATTTCGGTGCCTGACAGCTGAACGTGAGTCTAGAAGTCACAATCTGACCCAGAGATGAGCATGTGCAGGAGGAAGGACAGAAGCCTGAGGAGCACACCCACAGCTAAGGAATGAGCACACAGGAATCAAAGCAGGCCATGCAGCACGGAGGAGGAGAGACTCCCTTCCAGGTTTCTAGAAAGGAGGGCATGGCTTCGAGGACTGCACGAGGGGCCCTGCCTGGCTGGATTGGCAAGTGGAACAGCCCCAAACGTGCCCTGGTGGGAGCAGGTGAGCATCCCTCCTCAGCCGTGGCGGGCCTGCCCTTGAAGGGGTCTCCAGGATTCTAGAGGGGCTGGCCATCACAGACACCCACGAGGAGGGACCCCTCCCCGGGCCTGCTCACCTTGGAGATGACAGCAGGAGGTTGCAGATGCCGTGGCAAGGACACAGGAAGGCCCACAGGCTCTGGCAGGCCTGGCTACTGAGGCTGACCAGGGGTCCCCGGCACATTCCCCGTCTCCTCGGCACTCCCGGGCCCACCCACAGCCACCACCGCCTACCTGACTGTGTCCTTTCTATTGTTTTCCTGAACGTCTGGCAGCATCTTGGTAGAAGTTTTGTCGACTCAGGACTGGAGAAAACTAGTCTAAGAGGTTCTTCAGGTGGTTTTCCATGAGAAACCAGGTATGCAGGGAAGCCGTGTCCTTGGAGCTGTGGTCCTGCTTTGAGCAACTATGTCCTCCTGAAACATCCATCTCCAGCCAAGGTCCTAGTGGAAGGGCCTCTACCCGTGGCAGTGCGGGCTTTCCCACTCTCAGTCTGCAGCCAGGGCGGATGTATGTGTCTGCTTGTACCATCAGGGGACCCCAAATCCAGGCCCCCTCTGCTGGCTCTGGGATGGGCATGCCTGCCCACAGCCTCAGCTGTCCATGACGGGGGTGAAAGCTCAGTTCCTGGGGGCTTTGGTGTTGACCAGGAGGACCAAGGTTTGGACGCTGTCTGCCCAATAAGCAGGAAGCCTCACCCTTACCCAGAGAGCCTCCAGCACCAACTGAGCACAGCACTAAGAAGTGTGGGGAGTGAGGTCTGCCTGTGGCCTCCAGGAGAGCACCATGCCACCCACCAGCTGGCCTCACGAACATCAGGAGCCCAAAGCAGCTTTAGGGCCTGATCCATTTCTCAGCTTGTCACTGCACCATTCCCCATGGTGTTGTCTGGTTTCCCTCACTGTGGAGGCAGCTCTGGAATGTTCCTGTGGAATGTTCCCCTGGCCAGCACCAATCTCTCAAGAAGCCAGGACGGTCAGAGCCGAGAGCACACACACTGAGCTCCAGGACCCCGTAGACACACAAGAGAGGCCATGGCTCAGGGGCCTTCTGACCACCGTGGGCTCATCTTCCGTCCAGGAAAGCTAGGCACAAATGTGTTTCCTGCTGTGGTTTCCTTAGACTTCCACTGGGCACCAGGGGTTATTCTAACTACTGCCAAGAAAAAGCTTATCGCCTGTAAAGAGCTGAATACAGCAGTACGTTCCCCAGCAGTGCCAGGCGGGTTGACACCCTTTCCACTGTCCAACCACGCAGGGCTGGCTGTAGAGGACCCTGTGACAGATGAAGCTTCATGCCGTCTGACTGTGCGCCCTGGAGATGGGACCGGGGTGATTCTGACTGTGAGCCATGGAGATGGGGCTGGGGTGATTCTGACTGTGAGCCATGGAAATGGGGCTGCAGGGATTCTGACTGTGCACCCTGGAGATGGGGCTGGAGTGATTCTGACTGTGCACCATGGAGATGAGGCTGGGGTGATTCTGAC
>NC_058405.1:477863-478430 GCF_002201575.2 Neomonachus schauinslandi
GCCCTGGAGATGGGGCTGGGGTGATTCTGACTGTGAACCATGGAGATGAGGCTGGGGTGATTCTGACTGTGCGCCCTGGAGATGAGGCTGGGGTGATTCTGACTGTGCACCCTGGAGATGGGGCTGGGGTGATTCTGACTGTGCACCATGGAGATGAGGCTGGGGTGATTCTGACTGTGCGCCCTGGAGATGGGGCTGGGGTGATTCTGACTGTGAACCATGGAGATGAGGCTGGGGTGATTCTGACTGTGCGCCCTGGAGATGAGGCTGGGGTGATTCTGACTCTGCACCCTGGAGATGGGGCTGGGGTGATTCTGACTAGGCACCATGGAGATGGGGCTGGGGTAATTCTGACTGTGTGCCCTGGAGGTGGGGTTGCGGTGATTCTGACTGTGCACCCTGGAGATGGGACTGCAGTGATTCTGACTGTGCACCCTGGAGATGGGGCTGGAGTGATTCTCACTATGCACCATGGAGATGGGACTGGGGTGATTCTGACTGTGCGCCATGAAGATGAAGTTGGGGTGATTCTGACTGTGCACCCTGGAGATGGGGCTGGGGTGATTC
>NC_058405.1:478440-485148 GCF_002201575.2 Neomonachus schauinslandi
GGTGATTCTGACTGTGCACCATGGAGATGAGGCTGGGGTGATTCTGATTGTGCGCCCTGGAGATGAGGCTGGGGTGATTCTGACTAGGCACCGTGGAGATGGGGCTGGGGTGATTCTGACTGTAGGCCCTGGAGGTGGGTCTGTGGTGATTCTGACTGTGCCTTGGAGGCGGGGCTGGGTTGATTCTGACTGTTCGCTGTGTTGGAAGAGCTGGATGAACCTGATTCTGCCTCATGGAGGAGGCCAGTAGACCATTTGATTTTGTGCTATGGAGATGGAGTGGGGAATAGAATATGCTGTGTGACAGATTTATAGTCTAACTTGGTTTTTGCTTTTCAAGAGAAGAGCCACAGTAATTTTGTGTGTTTGTTGTTCTTTGTGGGTTTTTTAGGATAGTATTGATAGAGAATACGTGTTTTATGAAAAGGGCTCTTCTGGGTCATTTAGTAGCATCCCTGCCATCTAGGAACTAGCGCCGGCAGTACCCGGGCCCCAACCCCCGCAGCATTCACAGCAATCAAAAATGTCTCCAGACATTGCCAAACGTCCCCCAGGTTCAAAACCATCCCTGCTGAATGCCACTGCATTAAAGATAAGGGATATTTGACCTAACCTCACATGGCATAAGGTAGAGTGTATATTTAACTCTAAAGGTAGTCTATAAAGCACTAGAAGATCATGTGAAAGTATAGCTTGTGGGCCTATGAATCCACCCTTCCTTCTCTTAGTAAAGCTCATTGGCACGCAGCCATACCCATTACTGTTCTCTTGCCTACACCTGGATTAGCCCACAATGTCAGAGTTGAGTAGTTGCTACGCACTTACTGGCCCTCTCAACCAACAATACATACTATCTGGCCTTTTACACACAGACTTTGCTGACCCTTGTGACAGAAGAGTGCTATCATGGGAGTGACTGGGTGGCTCAGTCGTTAAGCGTCTGCCTTTGGCTCAGGTCATGGTCCCAGGGTCCTGGGATCGAGCCCCGCGTCGGGCTCCCTGCTCCACGGGAAGCCTGCTTCTCCCTCTCCCACTCCCCCTGCTTGTGTTCCCTCTCTCGCTGTGTCTCTTTCTGTCAAATGAATAAAATCTTAAAAAAAAAAAAAAAGAAGAGTATTAACTATTTCTTAAATAAAACACAAAGTGCTGGGTGCCTGGGTGGCTCAGTCGTTAAGCATCTGCTTTCAGTTCAGGTCATGATCCCAGGGTCCTGGGATCGAGTCCCACATCAAGATCCCTGCTCAGCGGGAAGCCTGCTTCTCCCTCTCCCCCTGCTGGTGTTCCCTCTCTCGCTGTCTCTGTCTCTATCAAATAAATAAATAAAATCTTTAAAAGAAAAAAACCCACAAAGTGTTCTGATGATGAAGGAAAAGATTTAAAAATTGAGCGACATTAAAATCAAGAACTTCAAGAACAGAGTTAGAAGACTGACCGTATCCAACTCCAAGACCTACTGCAAAGCTACCACAATCAATACAGACTGGTATTGCCAAAAGAATGGACAGATCAGTGGAGCAAACAGAGAGCCCAGAAACAGACCCACGTAAATGCAGTCACTGGTCCTTGACAAAGGAACAAAGGCAACACAACGGAGCTAAGATCGTCTCTTCTACAAATGGTGCTGGAGCAACTGGACATCCACATGCTGGAAAATGAACCCAGACACAGAACTTACCCCTTCACAAATAACCCCAAAAGTATCACATACCTAAAGGTAAAAGGCAAAACTATAAAACTCCGAGATAGGGCATGAGGATGACTTGGTAGACACAGTACCAAAGGCATAATTCATGCAAGACAGAATGGACAAGCTGGACTTCAGCAAAGTTAAAACTTCTGCACTGCAAAAGGCAATGTCAAAAGAAGGCAAGCCATAGACCAGGAGAAAGTATTTGCAAAAGACACATCTAACAAGGGACTGGTACCCAAAATATACAAAGAACTCTTAAAACCCAACAACAAGAAAACAAACAACCCAAATAAAAATGGGCAAAAGACCTGAACAGACACCTCACCAAAGCAGGTGCACAGCTGGCTAATAAGCACATGACAGGGTGCTCCTCGGCATTGTCATTGGGGAACTCCAGATGGACATGACAGCGTGACACCGCTGCCCACGTACTAGAGCGGCCATGACCCGGATCACCCACAGTGCCCAGTGCTGGCAGGTGAGAGCTGGTACGGCTGCCTGGAAGAGTCTGGTGGTTTCTCACAAAGCCAAACACACTCTTAGCATCCGACCCAGCAATCACGCTCCTCGGTATTGACCCAAAGGAGGTGAAAACATATGCACACAAAATCCCGGGCTGGGGCAGAGGTGGGAGGGGCTGGCCTCTCGTCCTGGCCGGTCTCCTCTTATCTTCTTTGTCGTAGCACCACCTCATACCTTTGCTTTAAGCATTCTTTCTGCATGTATGTTAAATTTCATAATTAAATCACTTTAGGACACAAGAAAAGGAAATACATTTATAACTATTACCACCTGGAAAGCCACTAGATGAGTAAGGGCCTTGCCTCCTGGACATTCTCTTTTTCCGATCGGTCAGATAACCTTTCCCCTCAAGTTCATAGGGCATCTCTGCTCAGCTAGGGATCATTCTTCATGGTGATGATGATGGTCTTGTTCTTGTTCACTGTGCCATACTCTTGGTTCTGCTTTACACACATTAATGTCATGGTATTCTGCTCCCTTTTCCTTGAGATACAAGTCACATACCATAATATTCACCCTTTAACAATATACAAATCAGTGGGTTTTATTCATCAACAAGGCTGTGCAACCGTCACCACCATCTGTTTCTAGAACATTTCCTTTCCACCAACAGGGAGCCCTGTACCCATTAGCAGCCTCCAGCCTGGGTCTTCTGAGTGCCAACCACAGTCAGTGATGGAGGAAGAGTAGCTCAGCCAAGGGAGGGGCTGAGGGAGAGGTCCCACCGAGACCCACTCAGCATGGTACCCATCAGAGCTGCCAGGCCAGGTCCCTTGAAGCATCTACACTCGGGCACAGACGAGCCAGCATCTGTCGCTATAAAGGCAAAGGCTTTGGCAGAGATTTTTTCCCCTCGGGAAATGGTATCCAGAACACACTGCAGACCAGGGACACACAGGCACCACATGCCAGGGGTGGGGGAGCTGTCCTGGGGACTGGGGGTTAGGTGTGGTCACGTGCAGTGTACAGAGTGTGGGGAGTTCTTCTGGGAACTGGGGGTCAGGTGTGGTCATGTGCAGTGTGCAGAGTGTGGGGAGCTGTCCTGGGGACTGGGGGGTCAGGTGTGGTCACGTGTATTGTGCAGAGTGTAGGGAGCTGTCCTGGGGACTGGGGGTCAGGTGTGGTCACGTGCAGTGTGCAGAGTGTGGGGAGCTGCCCTGGGGACTGGGGGGGGGGGTGCCTGGAACCACCACCAGGCTGGGAGTTGAATTGTTCACATTCTTTGTGGCTGGGGCAAGGGATAAAGACATTCCTGTGGGCAAAAGCAAAATTGTTGGCCTGGGAGTTTAATATTTTTTATCAGCTCTTGGGCTCCCAGGGCAGATAGAAGTGGCTTTGGGTGACGTTGGTGTGAACGATCTTGGGAAACACGGACGCTCCTGCGTGGCTCTGACCCCAGGTTGAGTGCGGAGGTCAAAAGCTGTCCTTATGTCTTGGCGCCCGGCTGTTTTCCGGGGCTGGTGGCGCGGTTCCAGCCGGCACAGGCTGATGTGCTGCTCAGCGGCTCTTCCAGGCGGTCCGGGTCCTGATGAGGAGGGAGCCCCAGCCTGGGAGCCCCAGCCCTGGCACTTCGCTCCCTGCAGGCCAGCGGGTGCTTGGGGTGCACCCTGGAGGCCGTGGAGCCGGCCTTTCTTCCCTGTCCAGGCCCCCACATGACAGTAAGCTCACGAAACGCATCCGACTCCTCGGATTGCCAAAACCTCCTGACTCGGCCAAACTGTGCTGGTTCCTAAGCTCCAGGCAGATGAGGTGATTGCTGGGGGCCCCCAGGCGCATGAGCCGCACACCGAGGTGCCCAGGGGCCCCCGCTCTGGCGCGCCCTCCTCAGACGCCGAGCCCGGCTGTAGGAGCCGCCTTGGCGCTCCCTGTTCCCAGCCCTGCGCCAGTAGGAGGCATTTCCTCTGAAGGACACAGCGTGTTGTTTCCCGTGTGCAAACCCAGAGGGTGGGCACCGCCTCCGTCTGCAAGGAGGAAGTCATGCGCAGGCCAGGGCTGGGCCCGGTGTGACCCGGTCAGGGCTCCGGAGTCTAAACGTAACTCGCTCCCACTCCTAGTAACTGAAGGCGGCTCGCGGACCAGAGAGCAGGCCTTTGGCTTCCTTGCCTTCTAAGGTCAATTAGCTGGGCTGCTCACCTGACCTGCCGTGTGTCTTCTATCCCATGTACGGCCTCCTCATGTGAACGTGTATGCTCACCCTCTTTAGAGAAAGCTTTCCATGTGCTCAGAAAACTGGGCGGTGTTTCTGCGCTGCGCGGGGAACATTGTGTTAGACCAGCAGGAGGAGCAGGAGACCGCGTCTCCTTACCAGTCTCGTCTTACTGTTTTCCTCTCCCTTCTTCTCTCCGCCCCTTCCCTCCCCACCTTCCCTCCCCTCCCCACCTCTGCTTATCTCTTTTCCCCAGTGACCCGGGACTGTAATTTAGGACTCTGGCCTGTCACTCAGCCAGGATTTGATCACTGCCCAGGTGGGTGCACACTTGCTGCACCAGGTGTGTCCTGGTCAACGGTCATTGGTCTGCAGGAGGCAGAGCTGCACCCCAGGCTCTGGCTAAAGGGCCTCAAGAGTCAGCCAACCCGGTGGTCATCTGGAGCAGAGAGATTGGGTCTTAGAGGTATCTGTTCTGCAGGCAAGGGGGGCCCCATATGGGGCTCCCTGTTTAGCAGATTGGACAGCCTCTAGAATAATCCATGAAAGATGGCAGCTGGTAGCCCAGACGCTTTGAATAGGAAGCATGTAGCCTCAGGTGGCAAGTCTTTTGGCAGGTGTGACGGCAGATTTGGAAAGAAAGCACACACAGACCTCAGGGAACGCACACGCCTTACAAGCAGCATTTGATATTTGAGCCAAAGCGTCTTTTCATCCCCATCAAGGGCATGCGGAGAGAGCACAGCATTGAGCATGGAACCCCTGAGCTTCATGGGGACACACTTATAAATATGTAAGCATACAACACATCTTAAAATATCCTCACACGGGGCCATATTCCCTTTGCAGAATAATAATAATGAGCTCATTAGGGAGATAGTAAGAAAGCAAATTTTGTTTAGTAAGTGATAACAGAATATGAGAGCAAGGAGGCTCCAGGTGGGAATTCTGGGTCTATTTGGTGTCTGGCTTCCACTCTGGGCCAGGCAGTGGAGCTGAGGTGCTGCCTGGGGCCTCGGTCGCCTGGGGCTCTGTCCCCACCCCTGGTCTTGGCCTCTCTGCCCACCGAGGTGCCCAGGAGGGGAAAGAGGGCACAGACTTCAGGAACATTCCCCTCATGTCTCTAGGAGGTTGGCCACAGAAGCAGGGTTTGTAGAGGCTGCTTTGTTTTTTAAGAAACCAAAACTAAACTAATTTTCAGTTGACCCCCGTGAGTCATGGAGTGTAAGGGGGGGGCTTCTCCCCTGGGAGGAAGTGGGCTGGAGCACAGAGAGGTGGGGCCCTGGGAGGCTGCGCATCCTCGGACAGAGGGGGGTCCCCGGGACTCGAGACTGGGAAGCGGCCGCCACGCTGCAAGGGAACAGAAAGGTGTCCTCAGTCCACAGAGGGGCCAGCCCCACACACAGCCCGCATGGAGCACGACAGCATGCCGAGCACCACCAGCACCCCAGAAAGAGTCCTCGTGGGGCCCAGGCTCCCTCCGCACCCAGGGCCACCCACCCAACCCAGGCTCCTTGATCAGAGTATATCAGTGAGGCCAGAGGGAGGGCCCCATGTGGTCCGAGGGGTCTCCTCTGCATGCAGTCTGCCCCTGCACCCCTGCAGAGATGCCCATTCTCGGAATTGCTGGCTTCCCAGCCGTGCACCCGCTGTGCATGAGTCTTGCCCCAAAGTACAAACATGTCCAAGGAAGAGGCTGCCCAGAGCATCGGGGGGGGGGCCCTCTGGGTTCACCCAGCACTTCCTATTTTCAGGAAAAACTAAGACATCAACATTTTCAATATAGCTCAATGGTTAATTTTATGTGTCCACTCTGCCAGGTCTTGGTGCCCACTGGATGTTGCTGTGAAAGTGTTTTCTAGATGCAATTGACATATTAATCCACCCAGTCATTTGAAAGTCTTAAGAGGAAAAGAGTGAGTTCCCAGGAAAGAGGGACTCTGCCTCTGGGTGACTGAGCCTGCAAGATCCGTTCTTCCTGGTCTGCAGCCTGCGTCTGTCCTGCTTGGAGGTTCTGGGTTCTGTCTGTCTGTCTGTCTCTGTCACTATCTGTCTCTCTGTCTCTGTCTCTCTGTCTGTCTCTCTGTCTCTCAGTCTCTGTCTCTCTGTCTTGTCTCTCTGTCTACATCTCTGTCTCTCTGTCACTCTTTGTCTCTGTCTCTCTGTCTCTCTGTCTCTGTCTCTCTGTCACTGTCTCTCTGTCTGTCTTTCTGTCTGTCTCTCTGTCTCTGTCTCTCTGTCTACATCTCTCTGTCTCTCTGTCTCTCTGTCTCTGTCTGTCTCTGTCTCTGTCTCTCTGTCTCTGTCTCTCTGTCTTGTCTCTCTGTCTACATCTCTCTGTCTCTCTGTC
>NC_058405.1:485158-488294 GCF_002201575.2 Neomonachus schauinslandi
TGTCTCTCTGTCTTGTCTCTCTGTCTACATCTCTCTGTCTCTCTGTCACTCTTTGTCTGTCTCTGTCTCTCAGTCTCTCTGTCTCTCTGTAACAGTATCTGTCTCATCTATATATGTGCACACATCCTATGGGCCCTATTTCCCTGGGGAACCCTGACTAACACACATAGACTCAAGTAAAAGTGATTCTGAGAAGAAAAATGTTGGATATGGCCCATTTTTAAATCAATAAAATTTCCAGTTTTTCTCCACCTGCCAACAAACCTCTTAAAATTTTTCCCCTTAAGTTCTAATGGTTAAAAATGCCTACTTAAAAGCAATCTTTAAATAATTAAAGCAGGAGGCCACCCCGGGCGCCCTTGGACGGTCTTGGCTCTGCATGTAATGACCGGTCCCATGCAGGGCAGTGGGGCAAGGGCCCTGGACCTGCTCCAGGCCCTGCCCCATGTGAGCTTGGCCAACCCAAAGCCGAATCCAGGCTCCAGGAAACCGGAAAGACGGCGAAGAGGTCGGAGAAGAGATAGAAAATGTGGCCGAGGCCATAAAGGAGAGCGTCAGAGAGGAACCCGGCCCAGACTGGGCTTTGAGGGAGGTCAGACTCCATTTTACATTCGAATCCCAAAATACGGGTTTAATGAAGGTCATAGCTTCAGAAGCCAGTATCAGCCTTTGAGTCTCAATAGATTGAAGTATCCTATTGATTTGGGTCAAGTGGATCCTACTCAACCTATTGACTTACTCAGCTGGTCAGTGGAAGAGGTGTGACCATCCAGCCACCTAAAAGGGATTATGGTGTCCAGCTGGTAGAGGAGGGTGCTGACATCTTTAAGGCAAAAGTTAATATTGAAGTGCAGTTGGCTTCAGAACTAGCCATTGCTGCAACTGAGAAAAACAGCGGTGTTGTTACTACGGCCTTCTATGACCCAAGAAGTCTAGAAATTCTGTGTAAACCCGTTCCATTCTTTCTGCACGGACAACCCATTCCAAAACGAATGCTTCCGCCTGAAGCACTGGTACCGTATTATACTGATGCAAAGAATTGTGTTTACCTGGCTGATCCTGCCAAATTTCCTGAAGCAAGACTTGAACTTGCCAAGAAGTATGGCTATATTTTACCTGATATCACTAAAGATGAACTCTTCAAAATGCTTAGTACTTGAAAGGACCCAAGGCAGATTTTCTTTGGTCTTGCCCCGGATGGGTGGTGAATATGGCAGATAAGAAAATCCTCAAACCTACAGATGAAAATCTCCTCAAGTATTACAGCTCATGAATTCCCTTCCAAGAAAGCAGAGTTGTAAAAGAGTTCTGGAAGAAAACAGACATGCTTATTTCTCATCATCTTGTCTTGATTTATGATTCTCTAGATGTTGATGTTAATTTTCCATGTAGCCCTATATCCATTTTTATCTAAAATTGAAATAAAAAATGGAATAAGCAAGGGCTGCATAGGGGAACTGAATCTGTGCGGGTTTTTTCTCACTTAAAAAAACAGACTCCCTGGTTTTCTGCCAGAGGAAGATGGTAACTTTTAGGGTATTTCTTGTTCGTTTTCTCATAATCTTTTCGTCCAGGTCTTGTGTTATCATTGTTGCAAATCAGAATGAATGTGCAGGTGGAATGGAATTGACTTTTTTTTTTTTTTTTTTTTTTAAGAATTTATTTATTTATTTGACAAGGAGAGACACAGCGAGAGAGGGAACACAAGCAGGGGGAGTGGGAGAGGGAGAGGCAGGCTCTCAGCTTAGCAGGGAGCCCGATGCGGGACTCGATCCCAGGACCCTGGGATCCTGACCTGAGCCGAAGGCAGCCGCTTAACGACTGAGCCACCCAGGCGCCCCTGGAATTGACTTTTTTTAAAGATATTTATTTATTAGAGATAATGAGAGCAAAGGAGGTCACAGAGGGAGAGGGAGAAGCAGACTGGCCACTGAGCGGGGAGCCCGATGTGGGGCTCGGTCCCGGGACCTTGAGATCATGACCTGAGCTGAAGGCAGACACTCAACTGACTGAGCCACCCAAGCATCCCTGGAATGGGATTGATTGCTAAGCCTGCTCAGTCAAGGTTAAAGCAGTTACTAATGGTGGCCCATCTTAATAGCCTCAAGGAAGCTCTGCTATCCAGTGTCAAGGTAGAAAGCCTTCAACTCTGGATTATTAAGATATGGGGTTTGAGCTTAAGGTTTAAACACAGTAAATAAGTAGTACAGTATTTACTAGAAAAACTAAAGCAAAAATTCCAAGTGAATTCATTTTCTCAACTCATCTGATAAGAGTAGACAATAGCAATTAAGCCATTAACCATTTTCTTGAAGAAGTGTTCTAATTCTAACTGATATTTTACTTATTTCATAGATATTGGAGACCTTTGTTTTTCAGTCATTTTAAATGATTTTTGAAAAATTGTTAAGTGATTATATAAGCCATAAAAACAACTGGTGATGTGAAAATTTAACTCAGTTAATGTAAAAGGTTCAGCGTTCAGCTTATTTAGCTTTGCAAAGATGTGTTGTACCTGAACCATACAAAAGCTCACTTTATGCTGCTGCAATTAAATCTCGAATAAGTCATGATAATTTTTCCACAGGAAAAATAAATTATTCTTGGCTGTTTATTTTTTAAAATAAAAAATTTAAAAGCCTAAATAAATAAATAATTAAATCAAACAGTCCCCTCTGTGAAATACAGTGTGTTTACGAGCTCTGATCTCCCGGTGGTGCTGTGGTCCCTTTGCTCTCCACCTGCCAGGTGTCCAGGGCCCCTGAGAGGCCAGTGCATCTGTTCTCTGGGGCTCCTCCTGGACCCCTCCCCACCAAGGAGGCCAGGGACCCCAGGGCCTTAGCATTCTGAAAGAGGAATTTCCTCATAAGCCGTAGCTGAACCCAAGAATACTGCCCTACTCAGAGTTCTCAGCATGGGCTTCAGAATCCAATGGCTGGGGCTCTACCCACCTCTGTTTCTCCCTTCTGACCATGGGGAACAAACCAAACTTCTAGAGAACATTCTCTGTGGTCTGCTGGGAGCTCCCAGTCTTTACCATGCATGTGTCCACTAGCTCTCCACTGGAAACGAGCAGCTGAGAGACCATGGAGTAAACCACCATGAACCACAGACTAAACCATCACAGACCACAGAG
>NC_058405.1:488304-496348 GCF_002201575.2 Neomonachus schauinslandi
CACAGAGTAAACCACCACAGACCACAGACAAAACCACCACAGACCATGGACTAAACCACCATGAACTATAGACTAAACCACCACGGACCACAAAGAAAACTGCTGTGAATCATGAGGAAAACGTCTGGTGGACAGGGCCTCACTGGGACAGCTCTGCTCACACAGGTGGCCCCATCAGGAAAGCAGACAAGACACTGCTTGGTCATAGGATGCAGCCAAACCTCTGCTTCCATCTTTGTTCGCACACATCATGACACCGAGCCCCTCCTGTGTGTCCTGACCAGGTGACCACTAGGAGCAGGGGAGGTGGGTTCCCTTTAAGGTCTTTCAATGAATGGCTCAAAACAGCCCCCACCTGCTAGCCCCTCTCTGCTATTACACAGTGGGTACTTTGCTGCCGTGACAGCGCTTCAACACTCCCTTTCCCTCTCTGTTGGTCATGGAATCAGGGCATCAGTTCCCCTCTCCCCCCAGGAGACACAGGGAGCCCCCCAGTCAGTCATCTCCTCGAAATCTGATTGTTGGTGTGTATGTCGTTCTGATCCTGCACACGCTGGTGATAGAGGCCGATGAGGCACGGGGAGGAAAGCCCAGGCTTCCCCCCGGGGGCACAGAAGGAGCATCTGTGTTCGGACAACGGCGGCTGAGGATGGAATGGGGCGGTCCAGCTCCCCCGCCCCGCGGCTGACAATGAAGGACACTACCACGCCCCATGCCCTACAAGGGGCACATCTTCCGAGGAGACGCATCATGACCTGCAAGAGCAGAACGCCCGCCCGGCGCTGCCCGGAGCTTAGGACCCAGACTCAGAAGACCCCCCAGTAGCTGCCCGCCTCCAAGGACCGAGTCAGGCTGGCGCTTGGGGTGCACCCAGTCCTCACAACCAAGCTTGTGCAAGGCATCAGATGGGAGCAGGCGCCCTGACAGGATTGGGGGCCCAGCGCTTGGGGGCACACCCCCCCACCCCGGAGTGGAAGAGTGACAGCTGGGCCAATCCAGCCTGCACTCAGGTCCGCGTTTCTGCACTGGGGTTTGTCCCCAAAGGAGGCCCAACAGCCATGGACCCAGCCTCCCTACAGCTGTGGGTCTCACACTCTGGGCTCCGCAAACTAAAGGGATGAGAAACAGAGCAGAACCCTCAGGACACAGGCCACGGTCGAGGAACACGGTCCTCACTGTGGTGGGGACCAAGGGGGATGCCTGGAGGCAGACGTGGGTGATGCTCCAGGAAGGTGGAGCTGCTGAGTGTCGCTGCCGGGGTGGCAGGGAGGGCTGTGCCCAGTGACGTGCGATGACCTGTCCTCAGGGGTGAGCACTACGGGGCTTGTGGGCAAACACTCTCATTTCTTGACCCTTGGGGTCATTCCTCCCATGTCACAGAGGCAGAGAAGACACTCTTGAGCCAGGCCTCACCCTCTTGAGGACAGGGTGCTTGCGGGTGCCTCACACCCGTCGACCCTACGGGACCAGGACCTGGTGCCCACTCAGGACCTGCTGAGTGGCTACCTGGCCGACGCTTCCTGGGGAGAGGGAGGCGTCCCTTGGCACAGCCTTGCGGAGACTTCGGGTAGACTTCTGGGTTGGGTACCCTCTGAGAATTCGAAGGCCCCACCTACACCAGGTAGCTCAGCCGCTAGGCTCATTTTCCCCTGGGTGACACTGGGCCTACCTGGAGAGGCAGAGGGTGAGATGAGCAGGTGGGGAGGGTCGCGGGCGCCGGGCAGAAGCCCGCGTAGGCCAGGACCTGCTGGGCGGGGTTGTAGAGGATCTGAGGCGGAGCGGACGGGCCGTAGGCCAGCTGGGACGGGGGGACCTGTCGCGAGAATGGACGCGCGTCAGCCGGCCACCTGGGCTGCAAGCCGACGGCCTGCGGAGCCCTGTCCTCCTGCCGCCCTCCTTTGACGCCTCTCGGGCCAGAACTAAACCCCTCAAAGCAGGGCTTATTTTTGTTTTTTATTTTTCTCTTTGTCTCAGGGACTCGCCAACATGAGGGTTAGGCCAGGATCTCTTTGGTGTTTTGTTTGAGAAAGCAAGAAAACTGCTGGTTCTGTGGTGACTGGGTGGCTCAGTAGGTTAAGTGTCCGTCCCTAGATTTCGGCTCAGGTCATGATCGCGGGGGTGTGGGATCAAGCGCCCCATCAGGCTCCGCGCTCAGCGGGAAGTGTGCTTGGGACTGTCTCCCTCTGCCCCTCCCCCCCAGAATAAGTAAATAAGTCTTAAAACCCCACCACTAGTTCCTCCCCCCCAGGGGCATCTGTTACGGGGCGTCTCTCAGCCCGGGTGTGGCAGTAGGGGGTCTGACTGCCCACGTGTGCTGTCCCAGACACCACAGCACAGGGCTGCACCCCCTGGTTGCAGGGATTTCTGGAGAAGTGCACATTACACCAAAGCACCCAACCCCTCTGGGCCCCGCTCTTGTGAGCTCACCAAGTGACTCCAGGACTTGGGCCTTCCGCCTGTCGCCCCCAGAGGGGGCTGTGGGCTGGAGCCCTCCCCAGAGGGAGGCTTGGGGGCTTCCAGACTGAGGTTCCTCCCTGCACAGACAGACCTGGATTCCCCCGCCACCGACACCACGGGGCAGGCCCTGCCACGTCGGGGAGGGGCTTCGGTAGCAGAGAGGGAGTATCTGAAAACTCGTGGCCGCCCACTGAGGGTAAGTGGAGGCAGGGTCCTGAGCGGTGGGGATGGGAGGGGACCAGCGGGGGCGGGCAGCAAAGGAAGCAG
Source organism: Neomonachus schauinslandi (assembly GCF_002201575.2). Lineage (NCBI taxonomy): Eukaryota > Metazoa > Chordata > Mammalia > Carnivora > Phocidae > Neomonachus > Neomonachus schauinslandi. Next base: position 491,029 of record NC_058405.1, read on the forward strand.
AGAACACACCCACATCTGCCTGCACCAGCACACCCTCGGAGGGAGGGGCTCTGCTAATGCACCTGTCACCTCCTGACCCCCCCCCCCCACCGGGCTGCCTCTGCACACCCCAAGAGTCAACTAAGGACTCTAAGAAAGAACGGGAACCTGGGGGCCCACAACTCGCCGGCCGTGTTCATGACCACACCCTGCCGAGCACCTACTGTGTGCGCTGGGCTGAGCTACGAGCTATCCTGGGGGACTAGAGCCATGCACACAGAGGGGCGTACAGAGCATCTCGAGACCTGAGACCGGATTTGTGGGGGAGCATCCCTCAGGCTGCATCCCGCGGCCTGGGGGTTGGGCCATGCAGGGCTGGTGGCAGGGTGTTGTGGGCTGGAGAGGGCCCTACTGGGTCTGACTCTGTGTTTGTGCCATTTTGGAGTTTGGAGGATGAGCAGGGTTGGGGTCTCCCATGAGGGAGCAAAACGTGTCGGCTTGGGCAGCCCCGCTCTGCTGGGGACGCTGGGAGCCCAGCCTGGCTCAGGCCTCTCTCCCTGCACCTGCCCATCTGGCCCTGACTTGCCCGGGGCCCAGCCGCGTGCCTGAGGACTCGCCGCCCACATTTCTCAAGGTACCTTCCCCACACAGACTGGGTTAAACGCACTGCCATGTTCCCGAGGCCACGCCGCCCCCGGAGACCCTCCTGCAGACCCCAGTCCTCACACTCTGCCTCCCTGCGCCCTCCTCAGGGCAAGCATCTGGCGGCAGCCCTGGGGGCCTAAAGATAATCTTTAAATTATAAAATCCATTAAACTTACAAGACTACTCAGTAGGTGTAAAATTTTAAGGAATAACCTTCCTTCTTTCTTACAGTACCCCAGAGCTTTGACACGGCTCTGTGGCCTTTGCTGACTGGTGGCCCTTCTGGATGTCGCTTCATTCTGAACCGTCCAGCAATTTTACTGTGGACTTGGCTTCTAAAATTGGCCAATGACCAAAGTCTCCAGAGCCCTCGGGAAGCGCCAGCCCGACGCCAGTTTGGGTGTGGCCTGTGGGGGCCTGGTGTGCATGTGTGGTCACGCTGGCCTTTCCCAACTCCAGTGGGTGCCGTGCGCTCTCCGGAGTCGGCGACCGGCTTCGGGAGGCGTTGTGTGTGCTGCGCAGGAAGTCTAAAACAAGCAGGTACAGGGAGAAGACAGGACAGGGCGAGCTGCTCCCGGTGCAGACGTACAGAGAGAAGCGGGCGGAGGGCGCTGCCCGCGGGGAGGCTCAGCGGGAGCCGAGGCTGGCAGCCCCCGCCTCTGCCAGGCGCCCAGCCCTAAAGCCCCCGTCCACGGGTCCACACGTCGGGATCACCTCTAATTTGGGCAAATGCGGACTGAAGCCCTGGCTCCAAGACAGGAGGCTCGGGGGTTCCCTGTGCAGCGGGGGCAAGGGCGTGGGGTGAACAGACGGTGGGGGGCAGGTCGGTCGCTCCTCCCGCGTCTCCAGCGGTTTGGGGCAGCCCGCGCCTCAGAGGAACCGCTCGTGTGAACAGCCGGTGAAGGCTTGCCGCGTCGCTAACACCCTGCGGGCTGTCTTCACGAGCCTCTACTCCCCCATTTGTAGGTGAGGATAAGGAGGCCCACCCTGCCCACCCCGGCGGACGTGGGCCCCGAGCCCCGACCCGTCTGGAGGGCCAGCACCCAGGCCCGACTCACCATGTCCTTGAAGGCCCCCAGGACAGCTGCCGTGAGGATGCCCAGGAGCACGCCCAGCACGTTCAGCACCGCCGAGGCCCAGAGCAGCCGATAGAGGTGAAGCACGTCCTGACAGCCGCGCACGCCCACGAACTCATAGTAGGTGAGCGGGGGCTCCGTGCTGCCCGAGGAGAGGCAACTGTCACCCACGCCGGCAAGGGGGTGACAGGCCAGCCGGGCAGGGCACAGCGTGAGGGCACTCGAGCCGTGCACTGAATCCGGTGAGCTGTGGTCTCGGCTGTGAAGACCCCGTGGGCCTTGTTGGTGTGGGGGAGGCCACCCCCCAGGAACCAGCCCAGATGCACCCTGGGGCCCTGGGGGCGAGGCTGTCCGCAGGGCGTCTGGAAATCCCTCTGGGGAAAGAGCCCAGGCCTCTGAGCAGGAAGGACCGCCCAGGCCCGCTCCCCAAACCCAGGCCCAGGCAGAAGGGTGATGACTGAGTCCCCTCAGAACAAGCAGGACTCGTGGCTGAGCCGTGAACACGGAGGGCGAGCCCCCTCATCCCAGCCCTCCCAACACGGGCCTTCAGGGGCAGCCGTGACGCACACGCATGCTGCTTCTCCCGTCTGGGCTTAGAAGTGGGATGGAGCTCTTGTTTGGGGGAGGCCCCCACAGCGCTATGAGGCTGCCCGCAGCCTGGGCAGGTCCTCCCAGCCCGTGTCAGAGAAGCGAGCCCTCCGCTGTCCACGGAGGATGGGAGAGGAGCATTCCAGAGCCGGCCAGGGCGCCGTGTTCTCAGCAGCCGGCCAGGCCCGGGGAAGGGAGCCCCACCGCCGCCGCTCCAGGCAGGCCCCAGCCAACCCGGGAGATGTCCCTGAGAAACCGGACGCTCACATCCAGCTCACAGCTTCTACAGAGCCACGACGAGGGGCCGGAGGCCACGGCCTCCCCCAACCCGCACCACCTCACCGAGCCTTGGTCTCTCCCCACACCCCTTCCTCACAGGGGAGGCGGCGGCGTGTGGGCCCGGGGCCGGGGTCCGGGAGCAGGGGCCACCCTCACCTCTGGCAGCTGTAGAGCTCACAACAGTAGCAGGTGCTGCTCTTCACCTTCAGCTGACACGGGCCGCTCGAGGGGTGGCAGGTGACCTGCACGCAGAGAGACCTTGTCCCAGTGGGCAGGGCTGCCGCCCCGGGAGCCACGGTGCACAGGGCAGTCAGGCAGCTCCTCTTGCTGAGCCTTGTCTCCCAAACTGCCCTTCCCCCACCCATTCCAGGTGTAGTGATTTTGCGGGGTGGCAGGGCCCTCCCTGCTGGAGGGGTTCAAGGGCCCTGCTTGGCCAAGCCAGGGGCTCCAGGCAGCCACTGTTCGGTGGACAAGGAGAAGGAGAGGGTTCCAGGCACCGAGCCTGCAGGCAGGGACAGCTGCAGGAGGGGACAGGTGGGGATGCCTCCAGGAGGGGACAGGTGGGAATCCTTCAGGTGAGACCTCTTCCTGCCCACAGGTAGAACAGCTCCCGATCTGGCCAAGCCAGCCTTGGGTAAGCAACACGGAGGCTTCCCTTTGGGTGCCTGCCATAATGGCGCTGTAAATGGTTGAGAGATTTTGATGTTAAAAGAGCAAGATTGGAGCAAAAACACGCTCCTTCCTCCTTCCCCCAGCATTTTTCAACATGTGGCATGAGCCATACAGCCCGTGTTTGGGAAGTAAGTGAGGCAGAGACCACCGAAATTCAGAGGGGAGACAGTGGCCTCTGGGGAGGAGAAGAAGCTTCTGAGGTAGGATGGGGCGCCAAGTGAGGGGCAGGGTGCAAGCTCATCTGGCCTGGGACAGGTGAAGGAGCAGGGCCAGACCCCAGAGGTCCTCAGAGCGTCCCAGGGCCCCAGCCCCTCCTTGGCCACACCTCCAGAACCACTGGACATGGAGCCTTCCTTCCAAGGTCCTGTGGTTACAGGCCGTGGGGTGCTCTGGTGTGCGTGCGCACCTGCAAATGGTAAGGGAAGTGTCCAGACCAGCAGGCCAGCAGGGGGCAAGCTGGGGGCCCCAGGTGGGGCTGGAGGCTGAGGGGGCAGGGGGACAGGGCAGTGGAGGGAGTTGCGCGGGCAGCACGTGGCTCCCAGGAAGTGTGCCACCACAGGGGACAGCGGCTTAGAGCTGGTCAGCCAGTGAGAGGCCTCCAGCCCGGCCCTGCCCACTGCCCAGTTTGCAAAGCTCTGTATGGCCACAGCCCTCTGTTTACACCTTGCCCACGGTCATCCTCACACCGGAGAGACAGGGTTGAGTAGCTGGGACAGAGACCATCTGGCCTGTAAACCCTGGAATATTACTGACCCTTTACAGGGAAGGCTGTTGGCCACGGCCTTAGAGCATTTCAGATCCTGTGTCCACTGAATCAACAAGCTGGGAGGGCGGGGGCATCAGAATTAGCTCAAGCTCCTGGGCCGGTTCCAAGAGACAGACGGTTGGGAACGAGGAGGGCGCCAGGGCAGCCCCAGGTCACGTAGGCCTGTCCCCAGAAGGCCTGACAGATGGGGCTCAGGATGGGGTCCTGCTCCTCTGTGACCCCAGGAGCAGAGGTGAACAGTTGGCCATCAAGTGACCATACATCGGTGTGGGCAGGAAGGGCGGACGGCAGGAGGGTCTGCGGATAGGCGGGGGTGTGTCGGGAGGGCCTGGACAGCCCCGTGATGCCCTCTGACAGGAGAGTCCTCGGGATGCCCCCCGACGCCAGGCAAAAGGCCAGGAGGGCTGGAGGCAGCCTTTGGAGACAGGTGCCGCCCCCTGGATGGGACAGCAGGGAGCCCCAGGCCCTGAGGTTCACAGAACGCCCGCAAGCCACATTGGGGGTGAGCCCCGGTGTCTGCTCCCGGCGCCCGGCTCATCCACGCTTGTACAGTGGGGAGGCCGTGATTAGTCAGGCTGACACATTTATGCAGAGCTGGGGTAGGACGGCCCGCCCGAGCGGAAGTGGCCCTGGAACGGCGGGCGAGCTTGTTGGGTGAACGGCACGGCAGGCTGTGCAGTGAGCCGGCCGCACCCGCCCCGCGGGGGGCTGCAGGACTGCTGTGGGTCCATGGGGCGCTGTGCATCCCACGGGTCAGGAAGCCAGAGCAAAGCACTCAGCTTCTGAGGGGGCACAGGGAGCCTGCGGGGCCCGGGTTAGCGGAGTGAAGCCTCCCACACCACGGTGCCCCGCGTACCTCCGTCTGGTGGGCGTCGTGCACGTACCCCACCTCGCTGGCGAGAAACTGGCATCTTCCTGCAGTGAGGGGCCTGGGCTCCTAGGCACAGAGACACGCGCGGAATGCGGCCATTCGGTCCCCGGTCAGGAGGGCCCGGCCTCTGAGCCCAGGGAGGGGCCCCAAAGCCAGCTGGAGTCTGCGGAGGCGGCACGGATCGGGAGACACCACCGCTCCCTCCAGGGCAGCTGGGCCCAGAGAGCAGGACCTACCCTGCAGGCGGCAGGCAGACACGTCCCTCCGCCCTCCACCTGCATAACGAGACATGTTCTACTAGGAAGGGAGAGAAAAGGACTCCGCATTAATTCATTTACCCAGCCCATCTCCTCCACCCAGTCATCCAGTCATTCACCTCTGCACCCCGCCCTCCACCCCTCCACCCTTCCCTCCACCCCTCCACCCCTCCCTCCCTCCCTCCCT